>NC_092341.1:103447500-103567500 GCF_046630445.1 Rutidosis leptorrhynchoides | reverse complement strand
AAGTCCTAGCATGCTAATGCTTTCTGGAATTGTTGAGGGATCTTGTTTGAGTGGGAGCACAAAGGAAGTTGAAGCTAGTGAAAATTCGGGTCGAATTGGGTACACTAGAGCTTTCGGTACTTCGAGTAGATCTTCTCCAATGGAAACTTTGTTGTGGTCGACCGAGGAAGATGAACAAGAGGTTTTCTTAAGATTCATGATTGATGATACATCCGTACAATGGGAGTTGGCTCGGAATGAAAAATCAAGTTTGTCAAAAGACGTGCGCACGTATGTGGTCGGTGTTCCAATGGTGAAAGCAAGGGAGGTTAGGTGGAAGATCAAGGTGTGATTGCATTCTCACACGGCTGTCTTGATGGTGTTATCTACATGTTTGATCTACCGACGGGTTTATTCTTTATTGGAAAGTTGAATCGGGTGGATGATGTTGTGTACGGGTGGATCGCTTGGGCGATGGAGTTAATTGGGTCTGGTCGGACTCAAACGACCCGTTATCTCCTAAACTAAGGAGATATGTGCCATAGCCAAAGAGAGGTTCTTGTTTTTCCCAAGCTAGTAACATAAAGATCGAATTATAGCTCAGCGATAATTTTTGGTGTCGAAAGACTTCACTTGTTCGAAGGTTATCGAATGAAGTGCGGCGTGATTCGGGTACAAATTCGGCGGTATCAAAAGGAGGTATAATTAGCGGGTCAAGTTGTTATTGTGGGATGATGATGATGTTGATGATGTTAGGTTAAGATGGATGATGTTTAACATCTCTTCGAGTGGGAGATTGTTGGAGTGCGAATCGAGTTAAACAAGTCGAAGAAAATGTTTCAAGGGAAGAGGCGCGCCGCGGCCTCTCCTAGGCGCGACGCGGCCTAACGCATAAACAGAGCATCAGATTCGAGAAGCTTCTGTCCTGGAATTTGCCTTGGAGCCGCGGCGCGGCCCTTTCTGGGCGCGGTGCGACTATGCCTGACGAGGAAGTTTCCAAAACGCGTTTTCTTGTTTTCAAAGCTATTTCCTTGTTGAGTTTTTGCCTATTTAAGCATCTTATTGTAACTCATACATGTATCCACAAATTTGATCAATAAAAAGAACTCTCTTTGTTGGTCGAGGATTAAAGTAATCATTCGTGATTACATATAACCTCGTTAAATTCTCTTGCCTTTATCGTTTTTGCTAGTTTCTTCATATACATCAATTATTTTCGTTTATTGTAAGTGGGTTTGGTAACCTAGGGTTATCAAGTCTTGTTAAGGCTCACGTGCTTTATTCCTAACAACCACTCACTCGTTATATTCAACACACTCACGCTTTGGAGGAAATCAATTTCGTCCCGTAAGGCAAACGAAATCGGTGAAAATCCTTGAGGAGATTTGAACCCAGAAAATTATATGCTCAAAGTTCGCATCCCCTAGGATTCGAACCCGGGATAGAATCCTCAAACTCTCATATCACTCGGTCAAAGGCTCAGTGATGAAATGAAATGTTTTTTTTAGAGTTAAAAATTAAAAATGTAAATTGTACGTTATTTGTATTTTTTTAATGTTCAATTATAATGATTATTTTGATTTTGAAATAAATCTCTATCTTTATCTTTATTTATTTATCATATGAACTAATCATAGGTGTTCTGTGTTCAATTTTATGTATTTCATTGGCTTTTCTCGCTTCTTAAGCTGTTTTTCAATGATATTAGTTATTAACAGAAAAAAGTAAAGCTTATGAAAGAAAACCATCTTACAAATTTTCAATATATGCAAATAGCATTCGCATCTATGCTGTGAAAAAAATGTTCATTACAATATACGCAACAAACACTATTGTACATTTTGCGCAAATGTATCACAATTCTACATCTCTCGTCCTTTTTATGGACGAGGGATGTAGAATTGTATACATTAGGGACGAGGGATGCACAAAAAAAAAAAGAAAAAGGACGAGGAGTCAAATTTGATGTATAGTTCAGGGACGAGGAATGAAATTTTGTCAAAGTGTAACTTCTTATTGAAATGTTTATAAAAATTGTGTATTTGTGTCTAACGATTGTCCCTCGTTTTCGATTTCTTTTTTAGATTGTTGTCTAAGAGAGGGATTATCACCAAAATGCCCTTTTTTTAAGCTTGTTGACTGACAGCCCTAAAAAAAAGTTTGACAATTTGCCCTCGCAAGGCGCAAGACACCTTGCGTCCTTGCGACCTTGCGTCTTTGCGACCTCGCGACGTTGCGACCTTGCGTTAATGACAAACGCAACAAAGAGACTTGCGTCCCCTTGCGTATTGCGTCTTGCGACTTGCGCCTTTGCGTCTTGCGTCTTGCGTCTTATCCCGATAAGATTTTCATGATTTCGTGGATAAGATTTTGTACGATTTTTGTACTATTACGGATAACTTTTTCACTTCATATAAGGTACATATTACCAGCTCTATTTTCACTTCATTTCCACATAAATCATATAATTTCAAGCGTCATTAAGGTAACTTTCTTTGTTTTAAATAATGAGTTTTAGTGATAATGAAACCTTTGTTATTCATATATGTTGTGGTGGTTCTTTTCAATTTATTAATAACTTACCTATGTATTTGCCTCTAGATTGTTTTAGAACACGATTAAAACTCCCAGTTGCTCCCCAAAAACCAATTACTCGAAGAATATTGTTAAAAAATGTTCTTAGAAAAATTAATTTGCCACCTAATGCTCCTGTTTCAATGAGATATGTTGTCGATAATCTTGTTTTTGATATTACTGATGATTATGAAGACTTTCGTGATTTTCTACAACATGCAATATCAAACGCTCCTACTAATATTTACATTGTCGACAAAGTTACAATGCATCAACTTCCAGAAAACTTACAGTTAGTGAAAATCCTACCAATACACAATGTCCATCAAAACCTACCAACACACGATGTCTAACAAAACCTACCAACAAACGAGGAGAACACAAACCTTCAGACACCCAATTTGGAAGAAGCACGACCTGAAGTACCACCTCCAAACACAGAAGAGTTTGATTTCTTCAACTATGGAGTTGAGAACGTATGTAAAATTAAAAAAACAGATCACCCTTTTGAATCAGTTGTCGCGTCTAGTGCTTCGGAGGAAGAAAATGACAGAGAAGATCAAGATGAAGATGAAGATGAAAAAGAGGAAAAAAAAGGATGTATTCTGGAATATGCCACTTTTATTGAGTGAGCATGACCAAGAGACTGAATCTACGAGCCAAATAACAACCAGTTATAGAGTATCCGATTTGATTAAAGTTCGACAAACTTTTTTAAACAAGGATGATTTTTTAAACCATCTATACACAAAATGTCTTGAAGAAAACTTCCAAATTAAGCCTGTAAAGTCGGACAAATCTCGATTCACTGCTAAATGCATGTTGCCAAATTGTGAGTGTAAATGTAGTGCATACAAAATACGCCACACTGACAACTTCATCATAAAGAAATTGCATGACGTACACACATGCTCACGTACCCAAATTATGGGAAATAATAAACATGCTTCCAAAAAGGTGCTAGGAAGTATTCTGATGGAATCGTTCAAAGCTGCAAATCGAGACTATAATCCAAAAGATATACGTGATGATGTTGGCAACCGTTTTCGGGTGAGCATTTCTTACAATCAAGCATGGAGAGTCAAGTGTCATGCAATAGAGATGCTTCGTGGCAGTATGGATGACTCGTTCCGAATGCTTCCCATTTATCTTCATAACATTAAGATTCATAACCCAGGAAGCATGACAAATGTGGTGAATGACAATGAAAATAGATTCGTGATGTGTTACATGTCTTTTGGCGCAGTTGTAAGTATCACTCATCCTAAAATTATTTTATCTTAAACTAATAGTAATCTCATTTGCTTTGTTTGCCTGCAGATTCGATCATTTGTCCAAAACGTTCGCCCAATTATCATCGTTGATGGTGCACATTTGAAAGCTGGATACTTGGGTACAAATTTAGTCGCTGCTGCAATGGATGCCAATAACGGAATTTTGCCATTGACTTATCGAATTGGTGAAGGCGAGACAAACGAGGTTTGGTCATGGTTTTTTGGCAATCTAAGAGATCATTTAGAGAGTTGTGGTATGAGTAATAGTATGTCATAGATTACCTTTATTTCTAATCGTGCTCCTACAATAGCACATGGTATTTCAAATGTGTTTCCTGAAGCCTTTCACTCTTTTTGCGCACGTCATCTATTCATGAACATAAAAACGATGTCCAACAAATTCAAATATTTTGAATGGCACTATTGGAAAATGGTTAAGGCTTATCGTTTGTCAGATTTTCAAAATTATAGCTAGTCGAACAATATCATCGTCACTAACCTTGGGAACCTTTACATCACCTTGTTTTTTGATAAGGATGTTTTGTATATCACTAACCAAAATGTTGCTGGCATCGGGACGCTCTGGAAAACAACGCCGTCTAATGGGTGCGGTCTTAGATTCATAATTTCGAGGGATGTAATGTGCCATGTCCGTCCGGCTACCAAACATAAAGCCGGTGACTAAACAAAATTCACGCCGACCAAATCTAATCATAAAATTAGGAGAAAAATGAAACCATATATCTTGTTGATCTTCAGGGTACTTACTAGCATCTAATTTTGCTGAACGCTCACATTTCCGTTGGAGCATGGCATGTACTAGGCCAGGATCATTACCCGTGTATGAAAGATCTAACCAGGGACCAAAGCATGTACTTCTAAATAATTTTTCTTGTCTCTCAGTCAACATTTTCTTGACCTGAGGAATCACGGTCAACATATTCTTCATGGTCAATTTACCTTCCACATAGCCCTGTAAAAGTCAGAAGAACATCAGAAGAAAATCACATAGACGCAAGCACGCAAGACAGAGATTGCGTACAAGGCCGCAAGGACGCAAGGTTAACCTAGCGTAACCTCTGTGCAAGACGCAAGGACGCAAGGTTAACCTTGCGTAACCTATCATCAAGACGCAAGGACGCAAGGATCACCTTGCGTGCACATGCAAAGGTAACCTAATGACAAACGCAAGGACGCAAATATCACCTTGCGTACATTGTGAGGCATACGCAAGGACGCAAGGATTGTCTTGCGTCTACATAGCAACAGAGTTACACAACTTAAATCTAGCAAAAATTCCTGGGTATCGTACGCAATCTCAATAATATACAATCAAAAACACAAAATACAAACAACAAATTTCGTTGACACATTTTATCGAACAGTTGGCGTGCAAAGAGTGCAAAAACTTTGTTTTAGCACATAAATCTAAAAACTATGAAGTAGATCGAATAATATAACATAGATCTAAGAAATCTAACCTGTTCTTGTGACATAGTGAACGATGATGGTGATTCGATGATGTTGGTGGCGTAGAAGCTCGCTTGTACTCGGGAAGATCGAAGATGGAAGGATGAAGAAGATCTAGTAACGATGAAGATGTGAGGAGGATGACGTGAGGATGATGATGAAGATTTTGCGAGTGATTTGCGAGTGTTTGGAGAATGTAAGAAAGCTTGATAACGATCTTGCGAATGACGAGCGAAAGGGCACCAGAGAGGAGTTTGCGTATGTGTGTGGTTGTAAGGGAACAGTGAACGCAAACTGATCAGTTAACTAGTTCTTTTAGGGAAACACGCAAGGTCGCAACGTCGCAAGGTCGCAAAGACGCAAGGTCGCAAGGACGCAAGGTGTCTTGCGCCTTGCGAGGGCAAATTGTCAAACTTTTTTTTTAGGGCTGTCAGTCAACAAGCTTAAAAAAAAGGGTATTTTGGTGATAATCCCGTCTAAGAGATGCCCTTTAATAAACGCGATTATTTTACATTTTATTTAGAGTCGAAATTGACCAACTCTTGAGCAGATTATTGGGAGCCCAATCATAAGCCTCAATTCTCACAACAGCCGAAAAAAGTGTCACAAACTAGGTATTTGCAGGCCCGACTTTTAGGTTTTTGGGAAGTGTATACCTAAAATAAATAAATACTCGTATACTATGAATCTTTATTTATTATTTAACCCGTGACGTGTGTATCGGTTTTACTTGTCAGTATTAATCGTGATGTTTAATATTTGATTTGAAACAGTTTAATTCAAATACTGAATTAAATTCAAATTAGTTAAAAATAAATCAAATTTAAAAAAAAACGGTTTTTAGATCGATTAAAATAAATTCGAAAGAAAGAAATCGAATTAAGTATTTGGTTTTCAGTTCGATATTCGGTTTTGAATATTTCAAATTCTGTTAAACTGAAAACCGAATTCAAACCAAAAAATACCTTAATAAAATCTTTTAACATGTTAATATATATGTGCGATTTTTCAAATTCATATGAATAAAATTGATCAGCGTTTTGAAAACTTAAAAGATTAGTTATGATGTGATTGTGAAATTTAAAAATTTTGATTTGACATTAAAATTCACATACGTCGTTTCATGTTTTGTAAACTCGAATGTGATTAAGAAGTAACACTTATTAATAGTTGAATACTCTACCGGTCTCATATTTATTATTCGGTAATCCTTTTCGGGTTGTACCAAATTAATTGTATATTTCCATAAATAAATAATACTCTCACCGTCTCATATTAATAGTCCAGTATTTCATTTTGGAATGTATCAAATTAATAGTCCATTTTTATAGATAGAAAAGAATAAAAAGCTTAGGTTCTATTATGCTCTTAATGTATGTGAATAGGATTAAAGGAGAAAAAAAACGTAAGGATAAAACTGAAAAGTAAACAGAAAGTACACAAATTTTATGACATTTAATTAAACTAGTATTTTTTTTTTATCTGTGGACTACTAAGATGGGACGGATAAAGTAATAATGTGCGTGTTTTTTATATGTGAACAATTAAATTGGAACGAATAATTAAGTTGTATGTATCATACAATCATGCATATTTTGTAACTTGATATGTTTAATGGTGCTTTTAATGAAATTTTATTTTTATTTTTTTGTTTTTCGGTTTGACTGAACTGAAAATCAAATTTAAAAGATAAAGGCGAACAGATCCCGAACCAAATTCAAATTCAATTTTCGATTCGATTTTGATTTTTCTTTCAAAAGTTCAAAAACTGAACAAATCTAACCTATTACATTGAAAAAGTCCAAAACCACCTATCAATATATGATCATTTATCCTTAATATAATAATAATAATAATAATAATAATAATAATAATAATAATAATAATAATAATAATAATAATAATAATAATAATAATAATAATAATAATAATAATCTCTTTATATTATAATAACAAAACCAATAATAGATCATCTAAAATTAAAAACACTAATCCTAGCCATCCATTATCATTAACTTCTATAATCTACACTATCCAAAATTTCTAATCAACATTATGACCTCATAATCACCTTTAGTAGTTATTAAATGAAAAAATTACCCTTCAAATTTTGGGCGGAATAATACTAGCAAATTAAGGGTCTGCCACCTATTTCCCAACCCTAATCTCATTCCATCACCATTCTCTGCTTCAACGATTCATATTCTTTCATATTTCCCACACCATCGCTGACAAACAAGAAACCCTAATCCCATTCCATATACGTTCTCTCTCTCAACGATTGTAAACGTTCGTAAGTTAACTCCATTCAAAACCGTTTATCATTCCGTCTAGTTGATATAAACCTTTAATTATCACTAATCGGATACGTTTTAGTTGTATCGTGAAATTAGGGTTTGTACACTTGAAACAATCAATCACGCTGCAATCGTTGGAGATTATGATGGTTAAATTTTGTTCGACAACTTTTATTCAAGCTTTAATCGCAATTCTCAATCGATTTTAACAGGTAATTTATCGGTTTGAATTCTCCAATGGCTTGATAGTATGGTATGATTCACTTCATTGCAGCACGTATCGTCATTGTATTGAACCAATTTTGTTTTGAGCACTTTTTTATTTTAGCTCCCAACTATTTATTATAAGTTGTCTTTCATCTGCTATGGTGATTTAAATTATGTGATTTCTATTTTACTTGTCAAAATAAGAGTTGTAGATTTGCAGGTTCTGTATGGTGCCATCAACTCTAATGCCACACATGACTATCTTTGTACCAGTGCATTCGAAAAACCCTGGAAATTCAAGAACAAGACTTCAATTATGGGTTTGACGCTTCTTTATTGCATACTGTTTACTCTGCTTTACAAACAATTATGGTCTTGACGTATTCACTATATTGTAATGCCACCATCATGGTAGATGTCTCGTGAATGGGGTGTTGGGCAAACACGTTGGATCTTTATTGAGCTAAAAATTAATTTTTAGAAGATCTATCTATATTAATATAATGTGTCATTTACATGAGACAAAAAATATATGTGATGAAAACACTAGACACAATAGGTCATTAACTATATACGTTACTGATGATCTAAGTGAACCAACTTACATATTAGAAAGGGTTTGGGTAAACCCATCAAGTCATCTTTGTCCCTTTTCTCAAAATATTATTAACATTAATGAACTCAGATATGACATAATGCGTCAACAGATTAATAACGTTTACTTAAGGCACTAAGGATGGGTATATTAATTAACTAAAGCTGAATTAGTACTGGCAGTATGTGGCTCGGGGACTAATACTCGTGTTGCTATTGGGTTAGCAATTGATATAGCTCGCAATGGAATGCTTACATGCACACGGGATCATTCGATTTAAATCCTGGCTAGTCACCTTATTTTTTGTATACGTTACTACTTTATTTTGTTTGATTATTTTTTATTTAAGATTTTTTTTTTTACAAGAATCAAGTAGTAAACGATCTGTATGCTTAATGCATCTAACTTTATTGACATCAAATTCTATTTTGTTTCTATAAACTTAATGCGAACTTCAGCTCACAAATTTGTGAAAATTTCTTATTGGTTTAGCATATGATCCAAATTGTTTGGGTTTCGGGCTGCATTAGATTCACCGTTGTTAGGCACATCAAGATTTATCATTTCAATTTCAATACCGTAATGCTCATCATTCATTCTTAATTGAATTGATTGCACGGTTGTTCATAAGGTCTTAAAGACATCAATCATTAAATTGAAATCACGTGGTTGACTTTTCAACCTCTGATTATGATGTTTGGACGAAATCCAATTGCTGACCTGAAATCCTTTTGAAACCTTTATTATGATTATGTTTTTTGTAATTTGATTTTCAGCAAGATCTTGCTTATATATTTTCCATTAAAGTATACATATCAAATAAATTATGTTTCAGGTTCGTGGATGTGATTCCAATGGAGCAAAGGTTCCGATTCCTACATTTGCCTTTGACACACTCAGGTTTTTAATTTAACTCATTATTTGCACATTTTACACAAAAATAAATCCTTCAGGCTCATGTTAGAAATTGTCATATGGGAAGTCTAAATTTTAATAAAAGATTGTGGTTAAGATCATCTATCACAGATTTACAATAGTAGTTGCTAAATGTTCATGTATGCTTATTAGCTTTTTTTGATGTTTTGTTATATGTATATTATCATGTTTAGTTTAGAGGCTTGCAAACATCGTTGCAAGAACAAGATCAATAGTAAGAGATAATTCTATATTGTGTTATCGTGTTGTTGAGACTCGACACAGGCATGATGATTGCTAACTTGATAAGTATATGTCATAAAGTTTTTATTAATGACTGCGTCTTCAAAAATACAGGCTAAACGGTTTTACCGTATGACATCCGCAGGGAGATGTAGGTTTGTCCCATTACAAGACATTGGATCATTAATCGACATTGTTGTGAATATGATAGTATTCAATCACGAAGTATGTCAACTTCATTAATTCCCTTCTATTATCTTGGCTTTTAAGGAGGTAATGATTTTTTTTTTTTTTTACTTTTAACAGAACCTTCATATTCAAGGCAAAATCTTTGTTGATCAAACATTTGAGTAATCTATGACCAACAAATGTTATAGTTAGATTTAGTACGAAACTTCGCCGTTCAGAGTGGTTAGGCTAGAATAGGTGCCTTAGGTCAAGTTGTTAAGTGATGTTATATCTCTTGGACATAATTTCAAATGTTAGGTATAAGAGCAAGTAACCTACTCTCTTTCAACAGTATCGTCAGTCGTTATGGTTATCCTATTAGGTGACGATATTCCTGAATTAATACGTTAATCGTCACAAGAATAAACACAGTTGTCAAATATCTTTAACGTTAGTAGTCTGCTATGAGTTAGCAACTCTCAATGTACAAGTGATACAATATTTTTGTATAAATTTCATTCATCGAGAACTTCTATTTACTCATGCGTAGTTTCTATTGTTTTATGACTACATGTTGAAATCCCCAAATCTTTATTTATTTTACAATAATTGTGTTTTACTTGGTATTTGTATATTAACTTGATTTTGATATGGCAGTCTACTTAACTAGTGACAGGAAAGGAGAGGATCTTGGCTTTGGATTCGTTGATCTTAGGCCAAAGTCAAATTCTTTTAGTCAAGCACTACCTATATTATAAAAACAATCACGTCTACATTATTTTGAAATGAAAACCAGAACTCTGGACTTATCAACATTAGAGGTGGCAACATGAGCGGGTTTGGTATACGTAGCACAAACACCTTTACTTTTGTAATATATACTATAAAAAATTAACTGATGTATTGTTTGTGAATTTGTGGCTTTGTGCCATAACTTTCTTTTAACTAATAAAAGTTGTACTATATCTATATGATAATTTTAGTAGTTTATTCGTATTAGTGGTATTCATTTGTTTTACACTTACGTTGCAGTGACAAAATTCATGTGCCCACTTCACTTAAAATGATATACTCAGAGATTGAATTAAAGGTTAGTTCGGTCATATTATGGTTTACAACTTTGTGTTATTTGTTTTTTGCAATATTAATACACTATCATTTCTTATGTTGTTTTGTTTTTTAATCAACCCAACAAATACTATATAAAATCCAATTAGTGTGACAAATAAAAATTTGATTTGACCCATTAAAAAAATCCCGCGAATTCGCGGGATTAAGCTAGTAATAATAATAATAAAATTAATAATAATATTATTAGTATTATTAGTATTATTATTATTAATAATAAAAATAATAATACTACTACTACTAATAATAATATTAATAATATTATTAATATTAATAATAATAATAATATTATTATTATTATTATTATTATTATTATTATTATTATTATTATTATTATTATTTTTATTATTATTATTATTATTTTTATTTTTATTATTCCTTGTGGTTTAATCAAAATTATAGTGTTAGTCCTTATCTTTTAAAAATCATACCAATAGTCTCATGGTTTGAAAAATACACAACGTTGGTCCTTAACCTAACTGGAGTTTAATAGCTCCGTTAAATTATTACATGTGTCATGTACACGATGGGCAATACGATAATTTTAGGTAAACAATCTTTATACAAACGACCTAGATATATCTAAAACGTGTCATTAAATAGTTTCGTTACAAATTCGCGATTTCACATATCATTTTACTAGTATTATATTACATGATGATTTTATAGTATTTTTTTTGATTTATTTACTTTTTGAAAACAAAAACATTTACAAGTTTTAAGATAATATTAAGATGATATAAATAAATCGATCGATGATGGGGATGAAATAAAAACAATTGAAAGTACAAAAAGGAAAAGTATCTGCATTCCATAATAATAAAAATAAAAGAAGGGAAAAAGTTGAAAGCAATGAGGGTCGCGAAAACACGGAGCCACGAGACCTCTTGATACATCACCTCAATTATATTCCTTTTTCCCACTCACTTGTTTTTTTGCCTCTTCCCATTTATATGGTTGGTGGGTTTTTTTTTATTTTTTTGAACTGGTTGGTGCCTTGGTGGGTAACAGAGCCGGTCCGCTCAATTGTGATGTCCAGTGCAAAATGATCAAAATATGCCCTCCAAACTTTAAACAATAAACTTTAAACAATAAAATTTGAACTATAAACTTAAAATAAATCACTTAAAATTATATTTGCATGTGTTTCAAAATAAATAATTAAATAAAGGGTCCTTAAATAAAGATTTCAGTAACATAAAATTTTAACTATTCTGTTTGAATTATTAACTTTAATATGAGCAATATATTGAGTATTAGAAAGATTTTATTTATTTATTTTTTAATAACTTTTGGTTATATTTTGTATTACAAATATTAAATCAATACAATTTTTAAGTTAAAAACAACTTATTGAAACTAAATTTTTCAAAAACGGTAACTTAGCTATTATATTTACCTATAATAATAGTTAACTGATTACCAATTATAAAGTGAACATGTATTATAACATTTGTTAAAAATATAAGACCGTTGAATGTTTTTTTATTACAGTTATTCTAATTCTAATGAATAAATGAAAATGAACAATAGTCTCACGTAGTAACCTCAATTCCATCAACCTTACTTTAAAATTTCAAAATTTCTTAAAAAAATTACATAGTCGATCTTAAATATTGATGCCCCTTATTTTTTGATGCCTAGTGCGGTCGCACTTCTAGCCCACCCCCATGCCCGGCCCTGGTGGGTAACAAAAGTTGATTAGGTAAAAAAAAAAAAAAAGTTGTGTTCATCATTTTAGTGTTTGATTTGGTCAATATAATATGTTTAATTTTTTATTGTTGAAGAAACCAAATTAAAATAAAACCGAAAATTGAATTCCAATGTCAAAACACAACCCAAACCCAATCAAAAATCAAATTCAATTTTCGAGTCAGTAACGATTAAAACCGAAGAGAAGCAAAATTAACATTTTATTACCAATACATACTAATAGCCATGAGATTAGGCTAGTTAAAACTATTATTCAACATGCAAAGTTACAAAATATATATACATATAATTTTATAATACAACCTACTTAACCATTAATAAATGTTACATTGTAATCAAATTCAAGTTCACAAAGCATAAATATATATGTATATATGTGAATAAAGTGCAAATAAGATCTTTATGAGTCATATCATATATAAATTTTGCAAGTTCTAATTTAATTTGAAAATCATGTGCGCGCACGCGCGCGCGCACACACACACACACAGATATATATATATATATATATATATATATATATATATATATATATATATATATATATATATTGGCATGTTCAAACGAGAACTACAAAAAGGATGAGAACCACGGGAACTTTCTAATTTCATAGTTTTTATGCATTTAAATACAACAAATTACATGCATATGTTAATTAATGTTCATATCATTAACAAACAAAAGTTCATTACCACAAATTACAAGTTAAATTGTTAACTATATGAATTTGTCCGCATGATCACAAACAGATATGCACATTTGAACGAGAAACTTTATATTGATTATATATGTAAAATATAAGTTTTTTCAAACTATTTTATGTTCATTTTTACTCTCCATCAACATTTATAGGTGATTCAATTTACTCATATGTACAAATATTTGTAAATTAAAAGTTTTCGCAGTTCTCACCTTTTTTTATGATTCTCGTTTGAACTTTTGAGAGTGTGTATATATATATATATGTGTGTGTGTGTGTATACACACACACACACACACACACACACACACACACACACACATATATATATATATATATATATATATATATATATAGTGAGGATTCAGAAAAAACCAAGCGTAGGAGAAAACTAAGAGCACAGACTAAACTCAATCTGTGTGCAGATTCAGGTCAATCTGTATGCAGATTGAGGTCAATCTGTGTAGATTGAGGTCAATCCGTGTAGATTGAACTCAATATGTGGTTTCTATGAGTTCTCTCACACTCTTAGTTCTCTCTGGATCCTTTCAATATATATATATATATATATATATATATATATATATATATATATATATATATATATATATATATATATATATATATATATATATATATATTAAGTGAGAGAAGGATAAACACATTTTTAAAGATAAAGGGATAAGTAATTTGTTATTTTTATAACATTAAAATTAGAGTTTCGATATTAGATTTCTGAATTCTACCATTAGTATTTATTGTTTAGATTAAAAATATTAATTTTTTTATGTAAGGTTATCATAAATCCGTGTATGATAACTAAATATGAGGGGTTTTTTTTATTATAAATTTAGCCCGATTTAGAGTTTAGGGTCTTTAAACTGCTCGTGTTAAACGCTAAATTTAAATCATAAGCTCTAAAATCTAAACCCTAAACTCTAATTTCTATACCCTAGATAATATTATTCATTAGTCGTTAATCATTTTCATTAGTTTTGTTATCATACATTAGTTTTTTGATAACCTACTGTAATAAAATGTATTTTTTATTAATATAAACAATAAATACTAATCTTAGAAATAAAAAAAATATAAATTATAATTTTAATATTATAAAAATAAAAAATTTACCTATTCCCTTATCCCCAAAACTTACTTAGCATTGGATATATATATATATATATATAAGTTGAATTTAGTTTTGAATTTGGTTTCGATTTATCCTAATTCAAAAAATATGAAATAAATAAATAAGCAGATTTAATTTAATCTCGTAAAAAAACTCATATTTGAATTTTAATAATAATATAATAATAATTAATAAGAGTAAATTTTTTTTTCCCAAAAACATGAAATAAATAAATAAATAAGTAAATTTAATTTAATTAGTCATTAATTATATTAATGACATCAAGGACTTAGATTTTTTTCTTTTTCTTTTTAATTTTTTCTTGACAAAGGAATTAGCCTAATAATGACATCATCGTTATAGTATTTTAATAGAAACTAGTTAAATGACCCGTGATTTGGGTGTGTTCAAAAAAAATATTTAAGAGACATTTTCAAAGTTACAATTTATATGAAACTAACATGTGAAGAAAATCATATCATTGTAAACTAAATAAGCTATTCGTATGATATCTAAAGTTAATAATTTAAAATTATAATCCTCAAAAGTTTCATACACAAATAGAAATACGATAAGTTTAGTTTTATCCCATATATACAAATATTTCATATATTGGACCAACTAAATAACTTCAGCATGAGACATTTGAAAGGCCATTTAAAATGACTATATTCTACTAACAATGTAACCACCATTACAATAAATACGTTTACTAATAGTAAATTTATATTTATTCGTACTATATCTAATACAAATGGAGTATGAATCTTCAAATAAATCTTCACTTTGATCTTCAAATCCAAAATATCTTCATAGACCCATTTTCTCAAAACCAATTAAAATTCGACACTCTTTTCAAAAAAAAAAAAAAATAGAATTCATTTACCGACTCAGAAAAGTCTAACACTCAGTTACAAAGAATATAATTCAAACCTTTGATCCATTTTAGATAATTAGTAACCATCAAGACTTTAGTTGTATTAAGTGAGTTCCATACCATGGAAAAGATTAAAATAGAACCAAGAGGACTACCTACCACTTTGGAACTTGCTTTGATCTCGTTCCGCTCGTTCAGACATGTCTTCTTCCTAATATAGTGAAAGATCTTCACTTCACAATAGCAAGAACCTCGCTAACCTTAGAGATGAGAGCTTAACATCATCATTTGACTTCTTGGAATCAAGTGCTTTCAGGCTTGAAACTTTGAAAGCAATGTAATTATTAAGATTCTTATGCTTCAAAATTTGCCCTGCATGTAAACCGAACCACTTTAAAAAATCATAATTATAACAACTATCTACCACACTTGTTATTTAAATTACATAAAAAAGAATTTATGATGAGCATAATTATGACCAAAAGCAACAATGATGATCAAACTGGTTATAATTAGCCTTGTGATAATAAAATACAACCATACCAATCCAATGATTTGTCATATTGTTTCATTTTACTGTTGATAGTTAATCATAAACTTAAGTGAAGAAATAAACATTAAAGAAATAGGTTAAGTTTGTCATCCATAGAAGGGTCAATTTTACTACAATTTTTCATGTAATACAGCTCACGATAATAAAACTAAATTACACATGTAACTTCAATACATTAAGTATGTACACGTAGTTTATATTTCGTATAATACCCATTTGACCCAATTTTAATATATCTCGTCTCAAATTATTCATACGTAAATGGGTCAAAACACCACGTCTACACAATCCAAACAGACATACCTTGAGACTTAATGATTATGTCATAATGTTGGTAAGTAGTTGGCTTCTTGGGGATGCATAGTCGATACAAATGGGTCTGCTTGAACAATAATGATCATTCATTGCTCACTCTCATCCCCATCACCAAACCTTACAGACCCATAACCTTTGGAAAATCTAATACATGTATTGATAATATTTTTGCACCTTTGACTTGACAATTAGAACCTATTCACTTAAATGTGGATAACTTAAGTGAATCACACTTACTACATATTCATCCACTTTGTTGATTATTCTATAGCTTCTCTCATAGAATTAGACTTTTCTTTGCTTGAATCTTTATGAATTGTGACTCAATAAGTTTTTTGATTAGCATGTCCTAGCGTTTGTTGACAACCTGTACGTAAAATGAAAAGGGTAATTGCCACCTACAAATAAAATTCCACACATTCAAAACAATATTATGAATTCAGAATATTTCACCCCGAAAAATTCGCACTATAGAAGAGTATAAAAAGATCAAACTAAAATTATATGAAGATAGTTAAGGAATCTACTATATGCTTTATTTCATTATTTAAATAACTATTTAAAATATACAGTCTATGACATTAGAGCCTAACTCACTGCAAACTCTAAGTAGGCAAGTCATTTAATGAACATCGATTATTCATCACTTTTAATTAGAATCTGAAATAAATACAAACGATTTATATTTAATCTGAACAATCTTCAGGATTTGTACTCTTCCAAACTGTTATAATATATAAATATATATATATAAATGGATAGTCAATTATTGATACACAAAAGTAATATTATTGTATTACCTAAACTTGTGATATTTTTGCTATAAATAGCCATGAATGCAAGCATTAAACTTGCACCATTTTCTCACACTTACAAAGTGTTTCTTTCTTTCTCTCCATTGTCATCTTTGTTCTTACACTTCATTATTAGCATTCTTAATCAAGAATCAAACCACTAAAGGTAGTTATAAGCCTACTGAATTATAACACGTTATCAGCACGATAATCTTAATACTAATTATGGTTGGCTCTGCCACCTAAATGATATATGGTCGGTTATACCACCTGAATAATATATGGTCGACACTGTCGCCTAATTATCATTTATGTTACTAACATTTATATTTCTATTATCTAACATTTATATGGTCGACACTGTCACCTAATTATCATTTATGTTATATAACATTTATTTATGATTGCTTACATATGGTCGACAATGTCGCCTACTTATCATTTATGTTATATTAAATTTATGTTTAATGTTTATATACTTATGAATATAAATTGACTCTAATTTATCATGTTGTTTGTTTTAATTTTTGATAATAGAAAATGTCGAATCTGGAAAAGCTTAAATTTACTCCTTTAGAATCAACGGGAAACAACTACATGCCATGGGTTATAAAAGTAAAAATGCATCTTAAATCAATGGGCATTCTTGAAACCATAAATGAAAACAACACTTGTTCTGAAAAAGAACAAGCAACGGCATGTTGCTTTATTCATCAACATATTGATGAATGCTTACAAAATAATTATGTGACTGTAGAAGATCCCCATATTTTATGGGAAGGTCTCAAAAGCAGATTCAATAATCAAAGAGAAATTTTACTTCCAGCTGCTATGGATCAATGGAGAACATTAAGGTTCCAAGACTTTAAGAAAGTAAATGAATACAGCTCAGCTCTGTATAATACAGTCTCACAACTTAAATTCTGTGGACATGAAATAAGTGATGCAGACATGTTGGAGAAAACTTTCTCCACAATGAATGCTGCCAACATCACAGTGCAAAGAAATTTGAGAATGCTAAAGTTCAACACATATCCTGAACTTAATTCATATCTCTTGGTTGCAGAGCAAAGTGATGAGCTATTAATGAAAAATCAGCAATCCCGTCCTACTGGTACACTTGCAATCCCTGAAGCAAATACTGCAAATAATTATAAACAGGGACAAGGACGCGGGCAAGGTCGTGGTTATAATAACCATCACCATCATCATGCCAAAGCCATAACTATGGTAGAAACCATCCTTATGGTAATGGGAATGGGCGTGGATGTGGCCGTGGTCGTGGCCGTGGTGGTCAAAGAAATAATATTCCACGAAAATATAAATATCAACCACAAAACAAGCCCACTAAACAAGATGTTGAAGAAAATTCTTCTAAAAATTCCGAAGAATCTTGTTACAGATGTGGTAGAATGGGCCACTGGGCTAATACTTGCCGAACATCTAAACATCTTGTTAAGATGTATCAGGATTCGCTGAAAGGTAAAGAAAAGGAAGTAAATTTTGTGGATAATATTGATCCAACAGTCACTGAGCAACCATCTGATTTATATGAAGATTTCTTGAATTAAATTAATATGTTTCTTTTATAAATAAAACGATTTAACCTTTGTCATCATGTTTTCTCAAATGTTTCAGTTCTATATGTTTTATCAAATGTTCCAGTTCTATGTTTGATGTTTCAATTCTATGTATGTCAAATGTTTCAGTTTTATCTATTTGTGTATAATAAACATTTTGTGTAACATTTATATACTTACTGTTTGTTTCTTATATATGAAGTTTAATTTGAATTCTGCTGGAACACAACATCAATCAAGTAGTGGAGATCTCTGTATAGCAGATAGTGGTACTACACACACTATACTTAAATCTGAAAAATATTTCATTGATTTGAAACCAACGGAAGGAACTATACATACAATATCAGGTGCTGCTAACTTGATAGAAGGGATAGGAAAGGCAAAAATTCATATTACCAAATGGTACAACATTTTTAATTAATAATGCCTTATTCTCTCCTAAGTCAAGCAGAAATTTATTGAGTTTTTCTGACATATACCTTAATGGATATGATTATCAGTCAGTAACAGCAGAAAAATGAGAAATATTTAAGTATCACTAACAAGAATCACGTGATTGAAAATTGCCAAGACTTAATTCTGGATTACATTATACACATATAAATGTACCAGAAGCACATATGGTGATTAAAGAAAAGTATATTGATCCTGGTGTATTTAATTTATGGCATAACAGATTGGGCCATCCAGGATCAACAATGATGAAAAGAATTATTGAATGTACACATGGACATCCACTGAAGGATAGAAAAATCCTTCATGATACAATGGTTCCATGTATATCTTGCTCTCTTGGAAAATTGATAACTAGACCCTCACCACTTAAGGTTGAGAAAGAATCACCAATGTTTCTTGAAAGAATTCAAGGTGATATTTGTGGACCAATTCATCCACCATGTGGACCATTTAGATATTTCATGGTCATAATAGACGCATCTAGTAGATGGTCTCATGTTTGTCTGTTATCAAGCCGTAATGTGGCATTTGCAAAATTTCTTGCTGAAATTATTAAATTGAGAGCACATTTTCCTGATTACATCATTAAAAAGGTGAGACTTGATAATGCTGGTGAGTTTACATCTCAAGCATTTAATGACTATTGCATGTCTATAAGAATTGTTGTTGAACATTCTGTTGCTCATGTGCATACACAAAATAGTTTAGCCGAGTCACTGATTAAACGTTTACAGTTAATCGCTAGACCATTGATAATGAGAACAAAACTCCCTGTATCTATATGGGGTCATGCAATTTTACATGCTGCTGCATTGATTCGCATCAGACCAAGTGCAAGTCATAAATATTCCCCCCTACAACTTGCTTTTGGTCAAGAGCCAAATATTTCCCACCTTAGAACATTTGGTTGTGCAGTATATGTTCCAATTGCGCCACCACAACGTACAAAAATGGGTCCTCAAAGGAGGTTGGGAATATATGTTGGATATGAAACATCTTCAATCATAAGGTATATTGAACCTATGACAGGTGATGTTTTTACAGCACGTTTTGCTGATTGTCATTTTAATGAAACATTGTTTCCTAGATTAGGGGGAGAAATAAAAAATAAAGAAAATGATGTTTCATGGTGTGAACCTCAATTAAAGTATCTTGATCCTCGCACAAAAGAATGCGAGATAGAAGTTCAAAAGATAATGCATATACAAGAACTTGCAAATCAATTGCCTGATGCATTCACAGATACAAAAAGGGTGACTAAATCATATATACCAGCAGTTAATACTCCAGCTCGAGTTGAGATTCCAAATCGGAAAACTGATAATGTAGTCACTCAAGAATCTATGCCACGTCTGAAACGTGGGAGACCAGTTGGTTCCAAAGATAAAAATCCTCGAAAAAAAAATCAGCTGATAATAAGGTAAAAGAAAGTGTTCAAAAAGAACCACAAATCAGTACTCCTACTGCAGAGGAGATTGATGATGTCAATACAGAAATTGCAATCAATTATGCACATTCAAAAATATTATGGAACCGAAATGAAATGAAAAATCTTGATGAGAAATTTTCATTTAATGTTGCATATGACATCATGAATAATGATGATGATCCAGAACTAACATCTATGGTTGAATGTCAAAATAGACATGATTGGGCTCAATAGAAAGAAGCAATACGAGCTGAATTAGAATCACTCAATAAAAGAAAAGTTTTCGGATCCATCATTCTCACTCCTAAAGATGTGAAACCTGTAGGATACAGATGGATTTTTGTCCGAAAAAGAAATGAGAAAAATGAAGTTACAAGGTATAAAGCTAGACTTGTAGCTCAAGGTTTTTCTCAAAGACCGGGAATTGATTATGAAGAAACTTATTCCCCTGTTATGGATGCAATTACTTTTAGATACTTAATCAGCCTGGCAGTTTCTAAAAATTTAGAAATGCATCTCATGGATGTTGTGACTGCTTATCTATATGGATCACTTGATAGTGATATATATATGAAGATACCTGAAGGATTTAAGGTACCAGAAGCATCAAATGCAAAACCCAAAGAAATGTATTCGATTAAATTACAAAGATCTTTATATGGGTTAAAACAATCGGGACGTATGTGGTATAACCGATTAAGTGATTACTTGATAAGCAAAGGGTATACAAATAACCTTACTTGTCCTTGTGTTTTCATTAAGAAAACAACATCCGGATATGTGATCATAGCTGTTTATGTTGATGATCTTAACATCATAGGTACAAATAAAGAGATCCATGAAGTCATTCAACTTCTAAAGAAAGAATTTGAAATGAAAGATCTCGGAAAAACCAAGTATTGCCTTGGTTTACAAATTGAGCATATGCCTAATGGTTTACTTGTACATCAAACAACATATACTGAAAAGATTCTGAAACGTTTCAATATGGACAAGGCAAAACCATTTAAGTACTCCTATGGTTGTTAGATCACTCAATGTTGAAACTGATCCATTTTGTCCATGTGAAGATCATGAAGATATTCTTGGACCAGAAGTACCATATCTTAGTACAATTGGAGCTCTTATGTATCTTACAAATTGTACAAGACCTGACATTTCTTTTGCAGTTAATTTGTTGGCAAGGTTCAGCTCTGCTCCTACCAAAAGATACTGGAATGGGATCAAACACATATTTAGATACCTTCGAGGAACTACTGATTTAGGATTATTTTATTCTAACGAATCAAAACAAGATTTGGTTGGTTATGCTGATGCAGGTTATTTATCTGATCCACATAAAGCTAAATCTCAAACTGGATATGCATTCCTAAATGGAGGTACTGCAATATCATGGCGTTCTCAAAAACAAACACTTGTTGCTACATCATCAAATCATGCTGAAGTGATTGCATTACATGAAGCTACTCGGGAATGTTTTTGGTTGAGATCAATGACACAAATCATTACTGGTTCTTGTGGACTAGAACGCGATAAAAGTCCAACAATTATCTATGAAGATAATGCAGCTTGCATATCACAGATGAAAGAAGAGTATATCAAAAGTGACCGAACCAAACACATACCTCCTAGATTCTTCTCATACACTCAAAATCTCATTAAGGACAACGAGATTGAAATGAGATATGTTCAATCCAGCAAAAACTCTGCTGATCTTTTCACGAAAGCACTTCCAACTGCTATTTTCAGAACACACGTTCATAACATTGGTATGAGACATGTTCAAAAGATGTAACAACTGAAGCGATTTCTACTTGAGGGGGAGTCAACTCCATGCTGCACTCTTTTTCCCTTAGATAAAGTTTTTTTTCCCACTGGGCTTTCTTTAGCAAGGTTTTTAACGAGGCAGTAACTTACAGTTGATCTTCAACAAACAAAATTGCTATCCAAGGGGGAGTGTTATAATATATAAATATATATATATAAATGGATATTCAATTATTGATACACAAAAGTAATATTATTGTATTACCTAAACTTGTGATATTTTTGCTATAAACAGCCATGAATGCAAGCATTAAACTTGCACTATTTTCTCACACTTACAAAGTGTTTCTTTCTTTCTCTCCATTATCATCTTTGTTCTTACACTTCATTATTAGCATTCTTAATCAAGAATCAAACCACTAAAGGTAGTTATAAGCCTACTGAATTATAACACAAACTTAGTTAAAACCATCTAACCATTGATTTTGAATTGCCTACTCTTAAACCACTGTAATAGCTACAAAAATACCAAATAAAATCTAAATAATAATTGTTAAATTAACCCATAATTAGGATCTTAAAAATAAATACTATTTAAACTTAAAAATCTTGGACTAAAACAATAAAGCATTTGCGTAAACTCACATTCATTGCCCACGCACTATGTTTGAAACCTACAAATATCAAATTGACAATTCAGTTTCCTTTGCAATCTAAAAAGATGACATTTCAGTTTTCTTTCTAGCAAGTTGGAATAAGTAAAAAAACTTCATAATCTTCAAAGTTAACAACTTAACGAATCAAAACTATATGGTGACTTTCAATAATGAACATTGGTAAAAGTAAAGTTAATAGATAAACAAACTTACCAGCAAGTATCATACATCTGCTTAGAATCAGCACCCATTCAACTTGAATCAGCAACCAAAACATCATAAAATAACAAAAGTAAAAATCATAACCCTAATTTCAATAAACATAAAAAAATAATCTAAAGTAAATCAACTAACATGTATTTGGAAGAATTCTTCAAAAAGTAAAAATTAGGGCAAACCGACTAATTCAGTAGTAACCTGTTATTGAGGCTTCTCTGAAAGAATGATGAAGAGTTCATCTAGTTATTGCGGCATTTGTAACAATCAGAAGTGAAGATGATGATTTTTTGGATAGGATGAAGATTCAATAGTCTAGATTGAAAGAAGAGGTATGATAATGTTAAATTGTACAGCTGGAGGTGAAGAGTGAAGAGGAGGCATGTTTTTTGTCTAGGGTTTTTTTGAATGAAGCGTGCAACAGTCTAACCAGGTGAATAAAGAAAGATGATGAACGATTCAAAAATTAAATTATTGAATGAAGAGAAGAAACCCTAACTTGAAAGGAAAAAGAATAAGCTGTTGAGGATTCGTTAGGAGATGTGTATAGCTAAAAAAGAATCCTAAAAGGAGGAGGAGGAGGAGGAGGAGGAGGAGGAGGAGGAAGAAGAAGAAGAAGAAGAAGAAGAAGAAGAAGAAGAGATGAGGCGTGATAGAGAAGGATGCGTGAGAGAAGGTGTCAGACTGTACTCATGCTTTTTATATATTTGAAACAGAAAATTACGGAGTAATAATTTATTTAAGTTATTAAATAATTAGTTACTATAAGTACAATTTTTTTTTTAATTATAAATTACTTAGGATTAATGACATCATCTAATTGATTTAGATTTTTTTTCCTTTTTTTTTTAATTTTTTCTTAACAAATGAATTAGCCTAATAATAACATCATCATTATAGAATTTTAATAGAAACTACAGATAGAAACTATAGATGTTCTTACATTTATCCCAGCTTGTCATGGCAAGTTGTCCTCCTTCATGTTAATATGCGAAGATGAGACTTTTTTCCCTACAACATTTCTGTCTGTATTCGAGTAATAGTTGTGTCGTATTATGTATTAGAGTGTTAATTGCTTGTATTCGAGTAATAGTAGTGTTCTGTTTTAGGCACACTTGTATATTCTTTCGAGCTCTGTATGGATGTTAAGTCATCCTGTTGTACTCCTCTATTTATTAATAATAATTTTTGTTGGCTTTTAAAAAAAAATATGGTTAACACACTTTCATATCTAAATCACCAACACTGTATTAGTAATCAAACACTCTTAGACGTCATAATCATGCATTTCATGCTCCAATTTAGCAAAAGAATGAAAATAGTGCTAAAATGATGTACGCACTCTTTAACAATAGTTAAATTCCCTTTTCAAATCCACTCATCTTTTATCAACTTCACTACAAAACAATCATCCCATACCCCCACAAATACTCTCCTTTCTCACTATCTTTAACCACTTTTTCCCCTTGATTCTACAAAATCCTCACAAGAACAAAAGCAAACAGATCATGAGTTGCCATGGATGCCGCATATTACGAAAACAATGCAGCAAAAACTGCGTCTTACGACCGTGTTTGGAATGGATAGAGTCTCCTGAATCCAAAGCTCATGCTACTCTTTTCGTCTCCAAATTCTTTGGCCGCAGCGATCTCATTTCTTTTATCTCCTCTGTTCCTTCTCATAAACGCAATGGTATGTACAGTACTATCTCCATAATTAACATTCAATCTTATCACAATTTTTGCAAGGTTTTTTATTTTTTATTTTTTTTATTTTTTTTTAAGATAAGCAATAAGTACTCGAGTACAAAAGTCCTATAATGCTTTTTTTCAGCTCAATGTCTCTTTGAACTTGTACGGTATCTTTATATAATTAAACAAAAACATATACCCATTAGCTCATACGGAGTATATTATTTACAACCATATACGGAGTACCTTTTAATAATCTTTCTATGTTTTACGTTATCTTTTATCGACTAAACTATAAACTAAAACATAATAAGAAAATTATTTATATCATCAAATACGGAGTAAATGAAAAAGTTTCTCTAAAAAAATCCACAAAAACATCTAGGCAAAATAAAATTATTTACAATTTACTAACTTTTTTCTTATATTAGAAATGGAACCTTTTTAAAACATATTTAAGATTTTTAAACATGCTTTATACGTTTGAATACTATGATACTCAGAATTATATCTATGCACATTTATTTTTTTATTTTTTTTGTTAAAAATAGCCCTTATTATAGCTATCATGAGAAAACTCCATAATAAAAACATTGTTTACGTTTTGTTTTTTTAAAGATTAAAAAAAATGTAGATTATATTTGGTTCAAATTCCTAATGGTGTCACAAATTTGTACGTTCTGTTTTATTTCAGCGTTGTTTCAATCACTATTATTTGAAGCAGTTGGCCGTACAGTTAATCCGGTGAACGGAGCAATTGGACTTCTTTCAACCGGTAATTGGCACCTATGCCAGGCCGGAGTAAGGACGGTGCTGGCCGGAGGCACTCCGAACGTCAACTTAAATATTTTTCAAATTCCAGAAACCGCTAGAAGTTCCAGAAGCTTCCAAACGGTTGGTGAATTGTCAGGGATGATGATCAACAACCAGATACCGTCAAATTTCACTGCTGAGTCTTCCGTTGGCAACGACGATGAAATGAGTTTTCGATATAGCAACGGCGAAAAGCCAAAACTGTTGAACTTGCTTGTTTAACAAGTTAAATAGTACCACAATCAATTATAAAATTACTTAATAATAATAATAATAATAATAATAATAATAATAATAATAATAATAATAATAATAATAATAATAATAATAATAATAATAATAATAATCTCACTAGATCGGCGATTTTATCTCTGTGACTGGTGACGATAATTCAATACTTAAAATATCTTGATCGAGATATAATTACGTTTATCTTAAAGTGAAGAGTTATGTAAATCGTGAACTATTTTGCTGGAATAATTATTGGCGAAATTCGGGATCGATGAGCGGCGTCGGAAGATTGTGTTTTCTGGCAAGTAATGGTTTTTGTGTGGTTGCCTACTGCTATTGGCACCGGCATTATTTGGTGGTTTGAATTGTTTACTATTGTTTTGATCACAAAGCGAATGGAAAACATTTACTTTCTTTGTTTCAAAAAACTGTCTCATTTTGATTTTTAAGGTCTTTCTTTATCAACTTTGAATTTAAATATTTTTATCTGTATGATATAATATTTGATGAAAATTATATCAATGGATTGAGTTTAAAACGTATTATTTATTGATATAACTTTTATGAAGTTTTTTAAAATACAAATAAAATTATTAAAAGTCAAAGTTAAAGAAGATTGACTTTAAAAAGTAAGTTAGATGAGACAGTTTTTATGGGACGGATGTAATATAAATTTGAGAATAAATTTATAATTTCATGTTTTCTGTTATTTTATATAACAATATTTTAAATAAATTATACCAATTAGTATACATTTAAAATTCAGTTGTAATCTTTATTAAATTTTTTATTTTTTTTAGAAAGCGAGCAAGGTTATTTATTTCAATCAAATAGAAATAGAGTACAAAAGCACCTATCTGCTCGAGGAATTACACGAACACAAGCTACACTCTAAATAAGATATAAACTAAAGGTTAAAAGTTAAAACATGATATTTGTAACGTGTTATAATGACAGGGGGAGTGATACGTACACAACCAATTTTGTTATGTACACTACCAATCTTGTTTTATATGTTGTACAGTACAACGCTGTAAAGCATAAATGATTGTGTACATAACAAAATTAGTTGTGTACGTATCATCACCCTAATGACAATGACTATGACTAATGTAGTTAAATTGTCGAGCAAATTGAAAGTACTCTGTAGTTCGGCAACAGAAAACGACGTCATTTTATGTGTATTTCTCTATTTTTATTATTACGTTTTAAAAGTAATAATATATATTAAAAAAAATATTGATAAACTTAATTACATTATCAATTAGTTAACGGCGGTCTCAATGAATAATGTAAATAATCATCCCGAAGGATAAAAATGCTAAATTTCGTGGAGATGTTTCTATAAAAAACACATGAATTTATGGCTCTGCACAATAAAAATGCACAATAGCTCAAAATGACAACAATAAAAAGCATGTGATCATTTTAGAAAAAAAAAAAAAAAAAAAACCCTTTTTATTCTATATTTGAAATTGAAATTTTTATAATAACCACCCTAAATATTCTCATTAAGAAATTAGGACATTCAAATTTAATTTGTATATTTTTATAAGACAAAATTACACGCACGGTCCTTGTAGTTTGCTCAAAAATACACGGATAATCTAAACTTGATTTCGGCAACATGGATATCCAGAAGTATTACACTTTTTGTAGAGATAGTCCAAAATTGTCACGGACGTTAAATTAATCCTTTAACCCCATGCATGTGCCAGGCACACGAGGGTACTTTCGTCATTTTACACAAGTTCGCACTATCCGTGCACTTTCGTCCGTAAACTTCTTCATCTTCCCTTTTAGAGCAGTGGGAGTGTGAGCAAGTCTCCCTCGCGTCACACCCTAAGTGACTTAGTCACCCACTCCCCAATCAAGTCACTTTTGCAAGTTTCCCCCAAGTCAGTCGCATATGCGACGGATGTTACCCACTTTTTTTTTTTGCTTTTTTTTCAAAGGAATAAATTATTAAATATAATAAAATATTATTTTAACACACTAACTGACATAGGTCACCACTCTCCACTTTTTCTGACTCAGCAAGTCACGTCTGACATGTCAAGTGACCTCAGTTACCACTCCCAATGCTCTTATCTTCCTCCACTAACAAAATACACAATTCACAATTTAAGCAACTAAATTAAACACAAAATATTAACAAAAGAAAACACTTCATTTTCTTATTACATTTAAATCTTCATCCCAATTTTTTTCATAAAACCTAATACCCCACATTTATCTATCACCAAATATGGGTTTCACACGCTGAATCAAACGGAAGCATATATCTATCACCATTTGTTATGAGTATTAACAAATGATATTATATCTAGAACAACTACAATATTTGTTTTGTTGTAAAATGAGTATTAACGAAAACGAATACTCTCACATGTGTTTCTGCAATACAAGTATTTGTTTTGAGTTCTAGGCGAGTTTTACAAACCCACATTTATCTATCACCGACGAAATTGCAGATTGACACTATACAAACTCACAAATGGACGATTCCTAACCATTTTTCACAATCTGAACGATTTGTTACCAACCTCATCTCCACCTTTATTCAGATTTGAATGATTCGTAACCATTTTTCTGAAATCGTTGGAGCAATTGTAGAAGATAATGCCAAATGAAATCGTGTCTTTCGATTTAGGTTTGTTTATTATGTAATTTCATTAATCCATACCCTAATTTCGTTAACAAGAACTCGATAGATCTTGTAAAAAAACCTTGAACTCGATAGTAAATGTTTCTACAGTGGTGTTGGTGGTTTCCGACGAACAAGTGGCGGTGGTATTTTGCGATTTAGATACACCTTTTTTTTTACGGTGATGGAGTTTCGCTAATCAGACACACCCCAAAATCAAATTTTTCTCCTTTCCTCCGTTGGTGGTTGGAAATGACTATGGCGAAGATAGCACCGGAGTGTGGAAGTGACGACAGCGGTTGTTCGCTGTTGTCTTGCTGGAGACGAAGAGTATATCGCGGAGGTTGTTTCCAGTGACGTTTGAACGTTGAAGCCGATTAGTACAAAATAACATTTCAATTGACGCTTACACCATTTTTAATGCGACGTCAGAGGGGTTCTGTCAGACGCGCTGGAGTCGGGTGACGCCCCTGACGCCTATAACCGTGCGTCAGCAATGCCGCGTATGAGGCGTCAGTTAATATATTATTACTTTATATAATGAGTGAGCAAACTTCAATAAATTGTTTAGACAACTTCTGTAAATGTATTATTACTTTATACAAAGAACATTAATGAGATCTCCCAATGCATACGATGTTCAACGATTATATAGTAAACATGAGGAGAAAGATGGTTTTAAGGGTATGCTCGGGAGTATTGATTGTATGCATTGGGAGTGGAAGAATTGTCCCGTTGCTTTGAAGGAACAATACACTCGGGGTGATCACAAGAAACCTACCATTATGCTTGAAGCAGTTGCTTCGTATGACTTGTGGATTTGACATGCATTTTTTGGGATGGCGGGTTCCAACAATGATATAAATGTTTTGAATCAATCCTATATTTTTGATAAACTTAAGAACGGGACATCTCCACCCGCACCATTTGAGGTAAATGGTAATCAGTATACAAATGGCTATTACTTAGCTGATGGTATATATCCTGACAGGGTTACTCTGGTAAAAGGTTTTGCGTGTCCGACAGATGAGCCAAGGATTAAGTTTACTAGGTTTCAAGCTAGTGCCCGAAAGGATGTAGAGAGGGTATTTGGGGCCCTTCAAGGTCGATTTCATATTTTAAGGTTAGCGGCACGCACTATGTCGGTAAACAAGATGCGAAGAGTTATGGATTGTTGTGTCATATTACATAATATGATTTTAGAAGATCAAGGATTTGCGTTAAGTGATTGGGAGGAAGATTTTATTATCGAAGATATGGAGAATCGTCCAGAATGTATACCGAATAGAGGACGGGATCACGACACTATCATCCGAGAGATAAGATATAGGACGTTGCACGACCAACAAACCGATGATCTAGTTGAGCATATTTGGAACCTTCCGTCCACATTCTGCACCATGAATTAGTTTATTTTATAATTCAAATCGTATTATTAATTTTATGCAATCGTTAAATTTTATATATTTTTGAATTATATTAATTTATGTAATCGTTAAATTTTATGTAATCGTTAAATTTTATATGTATTTTATTTTATGTAATATATTTTGTATTCATATTTAATAAAAAGAAAAAAGAAAAAATAAAACTGGTAGGACCTACATGAATTTGACACTGAAATGGGGCGCCAGGGTTAATGAGTGTCAAAACCTGATATTGCCACGTCACAGTCAGATTACACTTTTTGACCAAAAAGTACTTAATCTGCATATGACGTCACGGGCAGAGTTAAAAATGGACTTAATAGATTGAAGCAACAATTTGTGTGGTTTATACCCCACGTGGCTAATCAACACTACAATACATGAACACAAGGAAAGTTGAAATTGACGAAAATACCCACATGTGTTGTGAGGCCAATTAACAGATAAAAATAACGGACGTCAGATGGCGGGACTATTCACGAACGAAAATGCATGCTTATGGACTAAAAATGTCAGAAAATCAAGTTTGAAGTATTCGTGTGTTTTTAAGCAAACCACAAAGACCATCCGTGTAATTTTGTCTTTTTATAATCACTCTTTTATGAAAATAACTATTTTCAAGTATTCTTTAATGCATAAATTTATTTGTTAATGACAACTCTTAGATCACACCTAATGCAGCGTTAGATGTGGAAAGTAACACCAAGAAAGCAAACGTGGCACATGAGTTGGCTTTAGGTGACGCCGTAACTGATGGAAAATTGTGTGTACTTTTAAATCATATTAACGGAGCGGATAGTTAAAATAATAATCTTTTATTATTTTATGAAAAAATTTACAAAATTAAATATTCATATATTTAAATTTAATAAAACATGCACATGATTAACGATCCCAAAGATCCAGTTACACCACTAATAATTGTCAAAATATGTAATTCACAAAGTGAGTAAACGATATACCTTTCTTGAGAAACTGATTGAAAGAGAGAAACCTACGATAAAAAATATGACCGTCTCTTAGGATAGTCCACACTACACTTCAAAAGACCGTCAATGGATGCTAGTCCAAACCCAAGTAACTTATTAATCAACCTTTGATTAATTAAACAAATAGCTAATCGATAAACTCCTTATGTGTTTTTGTTATACAAAAGGGATCAAAGAAAATATAAGATACTTCTTTTTTTTCGTAACTTCCTCCAAACAAAAATATGAGCATATTTATAATGGAGAGTAAAACATGTGAACCAATTTAAAATATTATTTGTGATACGCGTTTTAAAACAAACAAGATTCACGGGTCTTGTATATCATTAAAATTAACCATCAAATCATTTCACAAGTTCAATATGTTAATTGTATGTAATTTGATTTGGTTTTAAAAAGTCGTATTTCTTAAATACTTTAGGGGTATGTTATGTAACTTATAATTAATAATTTCTATCATGTCACTTTTATGTGAATAGTAAATTAATTAATTTCGTTTCATTTACTATTCATATGAATAGTAAATGAATTAATATCGATTCCAAATAATTAAAATATTTAATTTGTTACTTGAGTAATATATATACATCATATATATATTTTATTTGACGTCTCGGTGTATATGTGTGTGACCCCGAAGGCTCAAATGAACTTAGCCATATAGTTATACGTTGTACCTTGCACATTAATCCTACAGACTCCAACTTGTGCATTGTACAACACCAAGTAACTATACAAACAATGGTAAGCGTCTAGCAACACGTCATTGTCCTCAAATTCATGTGAGGGTAGTTTCTCGAAACTGTTTATGGTAAGTTTTAAATGTCATTCGTCCTTTTGTTTTAGATACTTTAGTTAAAATTGAGATATGGATCATCGGTCATTCGCATTTGTTTAACAATTTTGTTTCTCGATCTTAGAACTGAATTAGATCACCAAATTAATTAAGTATCATCTTAATTACATCTGGGTGCGACCACACAAATATCTTATTCATTCATCGAGGAGCTCAAAAAGTATCTAACTCCAAACATTTTAGAGGAACAAATCCTATATTGCATACACGTGTCTATCACGAGCTTTACATTATACCCAATAATGGCCTTTATAACAGCCTTATTCAGGACAGCGTTTAACCATATCAAAGTACAATGCTACACTCATCAAGACGGGCATGCATCTCAAGTTTAAGGACACAAAGACATAATCACTAAAAGATTCACTACTGACTACGATCCATGTAGTGACATCTCATGGTTGGGTCATTCCAATATTCATCATCAATGAATATATATGAATTTTGGTCTGAAAAAGTTAACTATTCATCATCAATGAATATAACCAAAATTTCACATTAATCTTAATTCATGTTATTCCCATAACATGACCGATTATGAAGATTATGAAGTTAACTATTTATCATTTGTATGAACCTTTAAGAATACTAATATCATTCCTCTTAATGACTTAGTGAATGTAGTCAAACTTTTGAAGAATGTGCCAGATACTTTTATGTACATGTGATTCTTTCAAAAGTATATTAATACTCGAACTATCACAGTACATATTATAGAAGATTAAATGTTGTGTACTACTCTGAGTATAACAACAAACTTCCTTATTCAGACAGCTTTCTGAGCAGCTTCTCAGTCAACAATGTATTCTGCTTTTGTTGTAGATTGTTCAATAGTGCTCTGCCTAGAGCTCTTCCAATCAACTATCTTGTCCATCATGACAAAGAAACAACGTGACTGGATCGAGAATCATCTTGATCAGTTTAGAAACTAGAATCAGTATAAAACTTAATACTTAACTCTTCTTCAAAAACACCGTAAACCAAAGAACATATCATTAGTACTCTGCAAATACTAAAGAATATTCTTAACAACAATCCAATGTACTTCACCTGGATTATGTTGAGAATGACTCTTCAAACTCAAAACTAACGAAACATCGAGTATAGTACATATCATGGCATACATAATGGATCATATAGCCGAAGCATATATGATACATTTCATTTATCTCATCTCATCTGCTGTGATAGGACTTTTAAGACTTTCTCACGGTTATGCCCTTTTGCATTGGCAAAGCTCCATGCTTGGAGTTTTGCATGCTAAATCTCTGCAAGATAATGTATGTACTTTGATTCAAACCAATAAGCCAATTGGATCTATTGTATAGATCCTCATTTCAATTATATAAGTAGCTTAATCAAGATCCTTTATGGAAATACATTTTCCAAGCCAAGACTTGACATCTTGAAAGTTGTAATGTTATTTCTAATAAGTAATATGTCATCAACATATAAGATCAAGAAGAATAGTTTGCTCCCACTAGCTCTAATGTAAACTCATGGCTTATCTTGGTTTTGAGAAAAATTAAACACTTTGATTTTCTCATTAAACTTAAGATTCTAGCTCCTGGATGCTTGCTTTAATTCATAAATGGATTTTAGAAGCTTGCATACTTTATTAGGATGCTTAGGATTCATAAACCCTTCCGGCTGAACCATATATACGTCCTTACTTAGGTCGCCATTTAGGAAAGCGGCTTTGACATCCATTAGCCATATTTTATTATCATGAAAAGTAACCATGGCAATAAGTATCCTAATTGTTTTAAGGCTCGCAACTGGTGAAAAACTTTCATCATAACCTTTTGTCACCAATCGAGCTTTAAAAGTGTTTACATTACCGTCCATATCAGTCTTCCTTTGAAGACCCATTTTTACCTCATTGTCTTACAATTGGGTAGATGATCAATCAAGTCTCATACTTGATTATCCTTCATGGACTGCATATCTGTATTCATAGAATCTAGTCATTTTCAGATTCAGGATCTGATATGGCCTCACGCAGCTAGAGGATTCATCATAATCCCTTAGTTGAGGTTTATCTGAATTAATCAGTTTAAACCTCATAAGCCGATGAGTTCTACTAGATCTATAAAGTGCAGGTGTAACATGTTCTGGCTCACCAACAGTACGCTCAGTTTCAACGTGTGGATTGCTAGTGCTTACTGAAGGTATGTTACTTTAAAGTACTTGAATTTCTTCAAGATCTACTTTACTCCCACTGACTTCTTGTAAGAGAAGATCTCTTTCCAGGAATTCAGCAGATCGAGCAGAAAACACGTTGTCTTCAGCTTGGTAGTAAAAGTAGTAACTCATTGTTTCCTTTATGTATCGTACAAAGTAACATTAGATAGTTTTAGGTTCTAATTTTTTTGAAGTGTCATGCTTCACGTACGCTTTACAACCCTAGACTTTCAGATAAGACAACTTGGAATTCTTCCCATGCCATAACTCATATGGTGTCTTTTCTACCTTCATAGTTGGAATCACATTGAGTATGCCTGCAGCAGACTCTCATGCATATCCCTAAAAGACGGTAGTAGAGAAATCAGACTCATCATAAATCAAACTATATCAAGTAAAGTTCGATTCCTCTTACTCAGACACACCATCGTGTTATGGTGTGTAAGATAGAGTGAACTATGAGACAATCCCACAATTCTTTAGATGGTCCAAAAAAAACTCTTGATTCATAAACTTACTTACTCCATCGGAGCAAAGTGCTTAAATGGTCTTTCCAAGCTGGTTATCTACTTCATTTTGGAATACTTTTTAATGTTAAAATAGCTTTATGTTTATGTTTCAGCAAGTGAACATAATCATAGCTACTGTACTCATCAGTAAATGTAATGAAGTAAAATTAACTAAATCTATACATTGTTCTTAAAGGGCTACATACAACAGTATGTATTAGTCCTAAAAGATCTTTAGCTCTTTTACCTAAATCGGAGAAAGAAGCATTTGTCATCTTTTCACATAAACATGACTCGCATACATCAAATGACTCAGAGTCAATTGATTCCAAAAGTCCATTAGATTAGAGTTTTGAAATGCATTATTTGTTTATATGACCAATATGACAATGTCATAGATAGGTCTTATTCAAGTATTGCTTGAAGACTTTGGCGATGTAGGTATACACAGAATTCTCATTTGAAATTACACTATGCATATCAATTTCAAAAATACCATCACGTGGATAGGTATTAAGATAAATATATTATCCTTAGAAACTGAAATACCTAAGTGTGTAAATGCAAGTTCAATACTAACATCTTTCAAACTATGTCGCTCGCACTATTGAGAGCATAATGCTATTATTCCAACAAAACAATAAGACCACTTAGAGAAGTAAGTTCAGAGGTACTAATAGCTTTAACAAAAGCTTGATCCCCCTTGCCTACTTGCAAATCTAGTTTGTCTTTCTTCATTCTGTTACTTCTTCTCATTCCCTTCATATTGTTACAGGTGTGAAGACCACAACCAGTTAACAAAGATCTAGGAATCACTAGAAAAAGTATATAACTATATATCGAATATACCTGATTTGCTAGTGTCACCAGCGTTTCCTTTTCTCAGCTCAGATTGGAAGATAGGACAACTTCCGTCTCCAATTGCCAACCTTTCCACAATGAAAACATTTGGCGTCTTTTGTTGGGCTTTCCTTCTTGGAAGGTGGAATATTTTTCCTAGCAAATGATTTGTCATTTTCCTTCCACAAAGTATTCGGCTTATTCTTTTTCACCCTTCAATCCTATTTCTTCCTGATCATCGAACAACATTCGATAATCATTTTGCTGAACAGCAGCAACTGCCACAACAGGAAGAAAGGATATGGGTTCTAAACTTTATTCAACTTCCAATTATGCTTGAGAACAATTCTCAGGTTGCAGTGCCAGTCTAGGAAGTTTGAACATTGAATTTATCCTTCTCCAACAAAGAAGGAAGTGTGTTTTGGTTTATGTTTTAATTATTTGACATCTATACCATATATAAGATTCAATTTAGTATTTTTGATATTGAGCTTTAATAAATTAAGTACCCGAGTTTTTATAATATTTTTAAAAAATAATTAATTTACGAAAGCCTAAGATTCACATAGAGGTTCCATAGCCACATCTGTTGATCAGCTAGCAGTTATGGAGTCTATTGGTAGGTAGCGAGTACTAATTGCATTACAAGTACAACTCTTAGATCTTTATGGGACCTAGAGATATTTGTAGTCCAACAAACCACTATTATCTAATGGCATGTTTGTCCCATCATTGCCTCGAACTCAGGTCTCACCATGAATACGATTAAGTCGTCCAATTTAGAAACAGTGGAAATTCACGCTAGTCTCACTAGATCGAAAAATCCACCTCATGGCTATAATTCAGCCTAGTCTCACTAGATCAGAAAAATAACGAGGAGTGTTTGCAAGCTCATTGGATGGCATGACTTAAATTTGACGGGTATTTTGGAAAAAGTTTGTGTCAACAAATAATGCATGCACACAAGATTCGCTACACTATTAGTTAAAAAACATTTTAACCAATTGTATATGTCGATTATGTTTGTGATCTAATTTGTTATTTAATTTATAGGATATAAAAATAACAAATACACAAACGTGTATCGTTTTAAAACAGTTTTAAAAGATGTCGTCCATATATATTATTTGACTTTCAAAATCATTTAACATTAAACTCGTTAGAGTTTAACTTATTTTAAAATCATCAATTTTAATCTTTGAAACTCGTTTAGAGTTTTATTTAATGTTTTCATCAAAAACATATATAACTTGAGTCTCAAAATTATTTAACTTTAAACTCGTTAGAGTTTAACCTTTTAAAATCATCAATTTTAATATTTGAAACTCGTTACCAGTTTTATTTAATGTTTTCATCAAAAACATTTAGCATATATATTCTAATCAACAATTATATATAAATACAAAATTAAAACACAACAATGTATCACACACACATAGCCTAGCCCAAAAATTCTATGCTTGATCCCATGAGCCGACATGGGATCAAGAGGTTAAACTAAGGGTAATATCGTAGCTCCCACTTAATTCAAGAATCAAGTGATAACTTGACAAATGCCATCGTTGTCAACTTGACTTGTTCGCCATCTTCTAAGTCAAACTCCACGTTGCATCTTTATCTTTAATCTTTATCTTATTACATTTATTTAAAATTGAAAAATATAACTAATCTAATACTTTTACAATTTAGAATAAACTTAAATACAATACTATGAAAATGAAAAATAAATATAATACAACTTTGGCTTCAAAATGGCCTTTCTTATAAAAAATAAATAATCAATATGACTTAATATTGTCGTAATCAACAATCACGACAATCATATATAGGTCGGGGCATTATGGGCTATGTGTGCAATCATAATTTTTAATAAATACATTATTAAAACCTACATATGACTTGTCCATGGTTACAATGCATGTGTACAACCATGGAATGAAATAAATAATAATTATTCAAGTCATAATAAATAAATTCAAAATTTATAACCGTGACTTTTTTCAGATCTTATTCGTGCGTCATGAGGTAATCAACAAAGTTGACTTTCAAAACCATAAATGTTTTGACTCTTACCAATTCACCACAAAGCTAAATCTAAAGAAAATCACGCGATAATTAAGATGGTGTAAAAGTGGCTCTGATACCACTGATGGAAAATCGTGTGTACTTTTAAATCAGATTAACGGAGCGGATAGTTAAAATAATAATATTTTATTATTTTATGAACAAAATTTACAAAATTAAATATTCATATATATTTAAATTTAATAAAACATGCACATGATTAACGATCCCAAAGATCCAGTTACACCACTAATAATTGTCAAAATATGTAATTCACGAAGTGAGTAAACGATATACCTTTCTTGAAGAAACTGATTGAAGTTGAGAAACTGTAATGACCCTGAATTTTCCAACGTATAATTATTAATATTTATTATTAATACTTGCGCTTTATTAAATGTATGCTTATACATTTTACTTGTTACCGTATTTGATTTTTTCATGGCCCGACTCGTCTTTTCGACACGTACTTTTCACGAATAATATTTCGAATATTATTTGCGTTCATGATTAATTATTATTGATCATTTTTAATTAACTAATTCAACTAGTTAATTACTTGGGCTATATTTATTTAATTTGTTACATACTTGGACTTGGGCCTTTATCAATGGAATTGAAATTGGAAGCCCACCCTACTTACTTAATGGACTACTTGTAAGCCCACTTTTATGCTAGTAATTTATTAATGTTAAGCATGGATTAATTAGTTAATGAGGAACAAATTATTCAAGCATGTAAGACCATTTCTCCATACATTTAACTTATTACCTCTTCTTAGCTTACACCTTCATCCCACACTTGAAAGTGAGCATTTGACTTCCCCTTTGGGCACCATGAAACCGTCGACCATAGCTAGAAGGGAGGAGAGTTTTTTTTTCATTTTTTGTTACTTATACCGTCGGCTATAGCTAGGAGGGAGGAGAGTTTTTTTTTCATTTTTTGTTACTTATACACTAGTATCATCTCATTTTACACACACACTGATACACCACTTCATTTTCTCTCAACATTTTCTCTCAAACTTTGTAAGTAGCAACTTTATTTCTTCTTTCTTTTTCTTCTTTAAAACCGAATCCATCATCATCATTTTAATTACTTGTCTTGTTACTTGTTGTTTGTTGTTGTTAAAGATCAAGTTATCTTGCTTGAATCTTCATGTAATCTTGTTACTTCCATCTTTATTTGATGAAGAACCAAGAACAAGGATCTAAGTTTCTATAACTTATGGTTCTACACTTAAGTATTATAAATATTTAAAGTTCATAAGCTTTATAATCATACTTGTGTTCATGTTTTGTAAACTTAAGTTTTATTTTCTTAAAGATCCAAGCTTTGGCTTGAATCTTCTTAAGTATAAACAAACAAGAACTTGTTACTTGTAGATTTAATTTATTTCATTCTTTTGTATGTACTTTAAAGTTGTGATATTGTTAATTTGGTCAAGTATTACTAGTTAAGCTTGATCTCATTCATCTTGAAACTAAAGTTAAACTTTGTAAGTTCAAGAACATGGAAGTTTAACTTTCTAGTTATAACTTCACACACTTATGTTGGATCTAAGTTTTTATAGCTTATGGTCTTCTAATTTTGTTTAAAACAAGTGCTTATAAGCTTACATACATATTACAAGATAAAAATCTAAGTTTCATGACTTATGGTTTCATTAAAGTGAAGATTCAAGATCTATAACTTAGGGTTTAACTTAAGAACACTAGATCTAGACTTTTTAGTCTAGGATCTTCAAGATCTAACTAAGAACTAAAGTTCTACAACTTAAGATCTTGTTTACTTAGTTTACTTTCAAGTTTATAGCTCAATATTACTTTTAGAACTCATGTATGTGTCGGATCTAAGATCTTGATGTAACTTTAGTTTATCAACCTTCATACAACTCTTAAGTGAGTTGTGCTACATATTTTAGATTTACACTAGTGTAATGACGGTCAAAACATGGTAAATATGATGCAAACACATCAACGAGTTATACACTTGAAGCTATAAGCATCAAGGATGAGAACCGTGATGAGCATCAAGCACCAAGAACCCACCAGAACACTTTGCTTACTATTTTCTGGGTCTGATCAGGTCACCTGGGCTACTGGAAAGTTGATTTCCAATTAGTTCGGTTCGAGTAGATTATTTTCCGTTTAGGCCTCATCTTAATCCGAGTTACGGTTTAGGATTTATAGCCTTCCGAAAGTCACTACACCCTTTTAACGTTGTGCTGAAATTTCTGACCTACTCGCACTTAAACCGTCTCCACGGTCAAACAAAGACAAGTTTGGTTCTGGATATTGTTCAGAAACTAGGGGACTCATATACAGAGCCATGGCCACTGGTCTCACCTCATTTCAGTTTGTATAGAGTTCGTGGCAGCTGAACGAAGTCAGCCTTTTTTTTGAACTCTATTCTTGATTGAAACTTACTTTACACTTTTTGATTAATGATGAATGATGATGATACTTAAGACCTAATTTACATACTTTTAAACCTTTGGAAACGATTTACTGACTTAGTAAATTTTGACTTAGGTTAATGACCTTTCGGACCAACTACCTGCTTACTTGTCTCGTACCGACTTTACTACTTTTCACTGTGAGTTATAGCATCCCTTTTTTACTTTAACTATTTTGGGAACTGAGAATACAGGTGCGTTTTACGTTTTACATACTAGGCATGAGTACTTAAACTTTATATATGTGTGGGTTATACAACGGCATAAACTTTCCCCTTAGCTCGGTAACGTTTAGTCATTGGTCTTTGAACCAGTGAACGCGAATCTTAGATATGGATCCATAGGGTTTGACATCCCCACTCGGGCTAGTAGCACTAGTATTTAACGGGTGTTTAATACTTAATAAACTTACGCACTCGCCAAGTGTACTTTTAGGGGGTGATATTACGTTAAGTTAGTTACCAAGTGCCCACGGTTGAACATATACCTTTCATATTGTTTTGAAACACTGAAATCTCGTGACCTACCTTACATTACTGTTATACTTAAACTATAGCTCACCAACATTCGTGTTGACATTTTTAAGCATGTTTTATCAGGTGCTTAGAGGTTTGGTTGCTTCCGCTGTACTAGCTTTGCTGTGTAGACTCCCGCTGCGTTTATTAGAGATGTCTATGCATGAAACGTTTATTTTGCATTCAAACTATGTTACTTTTGAAACGATGAATTTGTAACGACCTTTGGGTCACGTACTATTATTATTGCCTTCTATTCGTAGAAGCATGCTTTCGTTTGTTAAACATTTGACGTTGGTTAAGACGCCACCCTTTTTATGAATGCAAACTTATTTTAAAATAGCATATAGTGTTTGACCTTGTAATGATCCTGTTGTTGATGGTCTGTACACGTTGATATTATACGGGGTGTCACATTTGGTATCAGAGAGTTGGTTGTAGGGAATTAGGTTGCATTAGTGAGTCTAGACCGGACCGAGTAGGATTAACTAATAGGACTAATCTACAACTTGCTAGTTTACTTGTTTCTGCTGAACTTGCTACATGCTGCTACTTACTTTTACCGCTATATGCCGCATACTACTACTTTCTTTCACTACTGCATGCTATTATCTGCTTTCGATTGCATGATACTTATCATTATTGCCATGCTACTTACTGCTATAGATGATCTAGACTGTCGTAGTTACTTTGCCTGATACGTGCTTGCTATATGACTTACTGACATGGAAAAAGTTATTTTTTCTTGTTCAGATGTCGGATATCCCGCCCATCATCATTGACTTGGACAACGACTCAGATTCATCTGCCGCCTCGCCTACAGCTGCTGCCGACTCACAGATCCCGTCATCGCTACCTTCCAGTAACTCTGGCGATTCATCCTCTGGGGACAGTAGCCACGCACTTGACCTGATGATCATCTCCGATGGAGACGACGAGCCAGAGGAGATTCCAGCTCCTCCTAGCCCAGGACTCCCGGAGCCACAGCAACATTCCGGTGGTGCTGTGATTCCTGGAGAAAATGGGGATGGTCCTTTCTGCAATGAGCAAGGACATTGGGTCAGACGCCTTCCTGATGGATGTGTCGTGCCGATCCTGCCTTGCAGATACCGACTGATGACCACCGGTTGAGCAGATCCACCCTTAGATAGTTCAGACGACTCATCATCCGATGACTTTAGCGAGGAGGATTCCGACGAGGATTCCGACGAGGACCCTGAGGAGATGCCCGTGCAGCCGCCCTCTACCCCGTCGAAGAAGCGGTATCGTTTCAATGGTACTGTTATTCCAGGAGTTAACGAAGGTAGGTCGTTCATTAACGTACATGGACTGAAGGTTAGAGTTGCCGCCCGTAAGCGGGTTGTGCCTTACCCTGCCGATCCATTCGTGCGTAAGGCTTCCCGATACGCAGCATCTACTTCTGGTGCTGGACCGTCTGCACCACCAGCTCCACCAGCATCATCTGCACCACCAGCTCCACCTGTACCATCTGCACCGCCTGCCCCACCAGCATCCCCCGTCGTCGAGGAACTGACGAGGGAAGTGCATATCCTCTGTGCTCGGGTAACTGAGCTCGAGGACCAGGTGTCCCACATGATGGACATCCTTTACCCACCGTCACCCTAGGGCTATTGTATTAGATTTCATTATGTAATTCCGGTTGTAGTTTCATGTTTTGCTAATGTATTGTACGAACCGTATGCGGATGTATGTCACTTTCTTATTTAATGAATGGAACTTGGTGTTGTTTAATTTCTGTATGGTGTTCTATTTACGTTACTATATGATAATTTTGTGGTATATGTATCTAGTTGCATTACTTAATTAACATGCGATGTGTTGATTCCATGTTGGTTATCATATACTGTATTACTATTTATTAAATGCTGGATTTTGACTTAAGTCAAAATTTCTGTTTCGAAGATTAATGGCAAATGGAAGATCAACGCCCACAGCAGCACAGATTGAGGAGATGATAACTGAACGAATAGCCGCAGCAATTGCGAATGTCAACCCCCAAGCTCCACCTGCTAACCAGAACAATCATAACGGGTGCACCTATAAGGAACTTCAAAGCTGCAAGCCCCACAATTTCAGTGGTACTGAGGGGCCGGTTAGACTGACGAGGTGGTTTGAGAAATTGGAAGCTGTGTTCCGTGTGAGCACCTGCTCAGAAATGAACAAGACTAAGTATGCCTCCTGTACACTGTCGGACGGCGCTTTAACCTGGTGGAACACACTTGCTCAGGCTAAGGGTATTGACGAGGCTTATGCTACACCGTGGGAGGAATTTAAGGGGGCCATGATTGAGGAGTACTGCCCCAGAACAGAGATTCAGAAAATGGAAGATGAGTTTTGGGAGTTGAAGGTTGTGGGAACCGATCTTGACAGTTATAACCGAAGGTACTTGGAACTAGCTTTGATGTGTCCCACGATGGTTACCCCGGAATTTAAGCGAATGGAACGGTATTTGTGGGGACTTCCCAAGTCCATTCAGGGAAATGTCACCTCTTCAAAACCAGCTGATGTCCCGAAAGCTATGCGCATGGCGCACACCCTGATGAACCAAATTACCAGCAAAGAACCAGAAAAGGCAAAATCCGAATCGGGAGCTAGTAATGAGAAGCGTAAGTGGGACAGCAATAAGGGAAGGGTCTTTGATCAAAACCCAGCTAAGAGGCATAAAAGTTTCAAGGGAAACAACTCCAACCCGAGCCCTAGCTCGAACCCTAACTACAAGGGTAGTCTCCCGCAGTGCAAGAGATGCTACAAGCATCATACCGGGTACTGCAATGTGGTCTGTGAAAAGTGTAAAAGAACTGGGCATATTGGTAAAGACTGCAAGATCACTACCCCAACTGTGAAGACAAACCCAACTGGGCCAAGGAAATGCTATGAGTGTGGACAACAGGGCCACTTCAGGAATGAATGTCCCAACAAGAGAAAGGACGGCGGGCCAGCGCCTGGAAGAGCTTTTAACGTAAACGCAAGGGATGCCTGTGAGAAACCCGACTTGGTTACAGGTATATTCACTATCAATAATCTATTTGCTTCTTTCCTATTTGATACTGGTGTCGATAGGAGTTACGTATGTAGACACTTTTGCCCTAAGATAAATTGGTCGTTAGTTCCTTTAAAGAAGAGTATGCTTATTGAAGTAGCCAATGGAAAACTTGAGAAAGTTGACCAAATTAGCCGATGAGGTATTATCAACATAGCTGGTGTGGACTTCGAGATTGACTTAATACCCATCAAATTGGGAAGTTTTGATGTGATTGTCGGTATGGACTGGTTGACCAAGGTAAGGGCCGACATTATCTGTGGAGATAAAGCTATTCGTATACCACACGGAGATGGTGAGCCACTGATTATTTACGGAGAGAGATGTAACTCGAAGCTGAACCTCATTAGTTGCATGAAAGCACAAAAGATCATGAAGAAAGGACGTTTTGCTGTTTTAGCACATGTGAAAACATTAGAAACCGAGGTGAAGAGCGTGGATGGTGTAAGAATTGTGAACGAATTTCCCGATATCTTTCCAGAAGAATTTCCTGGATTACCGCCATCGAGGGCAGTGGAGTTTCAGATCGATTTAGTGCCAGGAGCTGCACCTGTAGCTCGCGCACCTTATCGACTCGCACCTTTCGAAATGCAAGTGTTGCAGAGTCAACTACAAGAACTGCTAGTCCGTGGATTTATCCAACCAAGTTCATCGCCTTGGGGCGCACCTGTTTTATTTGTGAAGAAGAAGGACGGATCTTTCTGCATGTGTATCGATTACCGCGAACTCAACAAATTGACGATCAAGAATCGGTATCCCCTTCCCAGAATTGATGATCTTTTCGATCAGCTGCAAGGATCAAGCATTTACTCTAAGATCGATTTGCGATCCGATTATCACCAGTTGAGGGTGAAGGAGAGCGATGTGATGAAAACTGCGTTCAGAACCCGTTAGGGTCATTATGAGTTTCTCGTGATGCCATTCGGTTTAACCAACGCACCTGCCGTGTTTATGGATCTCATGAGTCGTGTATGCAAGCCATACCTAGATAAGTTCGTTATCATCTTCATAGATGATATCCTCATCTACTCCAAAAGCGAAGAAGAACATGAGCAACATCTTCAACTAGTGTTGGAACTCTTGAGACAAGAGCAACTTTATGCCAAGTTTTCCAAGTGTGAGTTTTGGTTGAAAGAAGTCCAATTCCTGGGTCATATTGTGAGCGATCAAGGTATCAAAGTTGATCCCACAAAGATTGAAGCTATCAGCAAGTGGGAAACCCCCACTACTCCGAATCATATCCGTTAATTTTTAGGTATCGCCGGTTACTACCGAAGATTTATTGAAGGTTTCTCTCTGATTGCGCGTCCTTTGACCGCACTGACTCACAAAGGGAAAAATTTCGTTTGGGAAACCGAACAAGAATCAGCATTTCAAACCTTGAAGAAGAAGTTAACCACCGCGCCTATCCTGTAACATCCCGCCTTTTTCCGTTTACTTTTCCGTTTAACTATTTTAAATTCCGTTATATGTTTATAACATTTCTCGTTGATATGCGTTTTAAAAATATCTCGTTTAGGTAATTCACGCAACCGCAACCGAACTCGAGGGACTAGTTTCACAAAGGGAGCAAAGATGTGACTAGCTTTTGACTAGTCAACACCCACCTCCCTTTCTTTTTCATTTTCATTTCCCTTTTTCTTTACTACTTTCATATTTTCTCTCAAAACACTATTTCAAAGAATCATCATCCAAATCCAAGCTAGCGGGTGTTTCGCAAAACAAATTACATTTTTGGAATCCTTGCAACTTCCTCTTCGATTCTATACCGATTACATCTAATTTGGGTAACTTTCTAAAATCACTATATTTTGTGTTATTGATGCTTTTAACTAATAAAGCTGTTAATTAGTGTCTATGGCTCAAGTCTAACATGAATATATGATTTATATGTTCGATGTTGTTATTTTTAGTAACTAGCATGAACTTGAAAGTTTGGTGTGTTTGATTGATGATTTGGTTGCTTAAATGTTGTTGTTATGATAAAGTGCAAGTATTAAATGTGTTCCTAGTATCACTAGCTTCAATTTGATGTGTAGGTTGCTTTAGAAAACTTCATGAACTTGATTAGTGATTTTGGTGAAATTGGGTTAGGGTTTGATGAAATTGAAATGGACTTTTGATGCTTTGAATGACATGAAATGTTATTTGTAAGTGTTAGGTTGTATTGTATGCGTGATTACCTTCAAAACGGCATATCGTTCATGTAAATTGGTTGCCGAATCATCGAATTGCATTTATGAACTTGGATGCATTAAATGAGGAGCTTTGAATGTAATATTTGGTTGTTGTAAAAGTAAATGTGATTGATGAAATGTGTTTAGTTGCTTTCCTTGTCAAAATACCTTTCCGATGGTATAAGATACATGTTTTGGTTGTTTGCGGGTCATAAATGGTGATTGTTTGAAGTTAGGTTCGTGCATTAAACTTGAAAACTGCCAGAATTTCTGCACAGGTAATGGCGCGGCGCGCCATATCCCCGCGCGGCGCGCCAAAGTGGGCTGACCAACTTGTCACTTTTATGAAAAATGTTTGTTATGCTACGCACCTCCGATTCACATATAACTTGTTCTAACATGCTTATACATGATTAAAAACCTCAGAAAAATAGTTCGGGACCCGACCCGAACGTGTTGACTTTTTCATTGACTTTGACCGACCAAAGTTTGACTTTTTGTCAAACTTAACCAAATGATTATGAAATCCTTCTAACTTGTTTCTATACTTGTATCTTGCATGAAACTTGACAATTTGATTCACATGCTACATAATCGAGTCGTAACGAGCCATAGGACAAATTGAACATCTATGACCTATCGTGTTTACCGTTATTGATACGACCTATTTGTTTAGGTCAAGACTAGCATTGTTCTTTGCACACGTTACTTGTTGAAGTACTTATTGCTCGTGCACACAAGGTGAGATCATAGTCCCATCTTTCAAACAACTTTTATGCTTTAAACTATGGGATGAGAAACATATACGTATTGATGTGTGCGAGGTGTACTAGGAAATAGTATTATTTTTACAACGTAATACTATTAAATATGATACAATTTTACACAAGATATTTATTTATTTATAGAATGGATATACCTAAACCTTGCTACAGCACTTATAGGCAGTGTACCTAATCGTACAGTAGTGTAGTTTTTAGTAAGTCCGGTTCGTTCCACAGGGATCTCTTAAACAAGCTTAACGCTATAATTTTAAAAACTATATTTGTAAAAATACAAAAATATATATATAAGTAATATTATTATTATTAAAGGGGGTTTTTACCGTTTAATGACCGGTTTGTCGATTTTTAAAACTTTAGTCGCAGTTAAAACCTAATGTAAAATATTAAAAATAAATATAACTTAATTTAAAGCATAAAGTAAATAACGATAATGAAATTGCGATAAATAAAAGTGCAATAAAATACGATGACAATAAATAAAAGTGCGATAATTAAAAGTGCAATTAAATATGAAATAAAAGAATTATGCTTATTTAAACTTCCGTAATCATGATGTTTGACGTGTTGATTTTTAGTTTATTCTCATGGGTTAATTGTTCTTTGTCCTGGATTATTTAATATGTCCGTCTGGTTTTTGTCCATAACAGTCCATCAGTCATGAATATAAAGTGCGAGTGTCCTCGTCAAATTATCATTATATCCGAAGTCAAATATTCCAACTAATTGGGGACTTAAACTGTAACAAGGTTTTAATACTTTGTTTAATAATTACACCAGGATATCGACTGCTTGTAACCCAAGGTTTTAATACTTTGTTAACAATTATACCAAGTGTCCTTATACATAATTTCACCCCTGTTTTAATAATTCCATAGACTATTAATCCATTCCCGTGTCCGGTTAAATGAACGATTATTCGTACATATAAATATCCCGCCCATCGTATCCGATCGAGTGTATATGGTTATTTATAGGTACGTCCAATTGTAAATCTTTATATTAAATTAACAAACTATCATTTAGTTAAATAAATATAAAGCCCATTAATAGCCCATAGTCTAATTTCCACAAGTGTCGTTCTTTTGTCCAAACCCCAATTATGGTACAAAGCCAAATTACCCAATCTTAATAATTTAGCCCAACATCATGATTACTTCGGTATTAAATAAGCATAATAATAACTTAGCTACGAGACATTTAATTTAAAAATAACATTAACCATAACTTACAGTGATTAAAAATAGCGTAGCGTTACACGGACAGAATTTCGACTTACACCCTTACAACATTCGCTAACATACCCTTATTATTAGAATTTAAAATTAAAATTATAATATAAATATAAATATATTTACGTATAGATAGAGAGATGGATATGGATATATTTTTCGTTCACCAAACTGCGAATTTATAGGACCTGGGGCTGAAAAGTGTTCCATGCGATCGCATGGCTTTCTGCCTTCCAGGCCATGCGATCGCATGGCCAGCTGGTGAAGTTCACATGCCTTTGTTTCTTTGCTTGCCGACGTTTATAAATAATAATATAATATATAAATAATTATAAGAATTATTTAAATATTATATTTTATTTATGTGCATAGTTAACTTGTAATTTTTAGTCCGTTGCGTCGCGCGTTGAGAGTTGACTTTGGTCCCGGTTCCGGATTTTTGAACGTCCTTGCGTATAATTTAATATCTTGTATTTTACGTTTCGCGTCTTGTACTCTTGTAGTTTTGAGATGTTTCTTATCAATAATTGGAACCTCTTTGATTGTATTTTGTACTTTTGAGCTTTTTGGTCGTTTGCGTCTTCAATTCGTCGAATCTGTCTTTTGTCTTCACTTTTTATTATTTAAACGAATATCACTTGTAAATAGAACAATTGCAACTAAAAGCTTGTCTTTCTTGAGGAATAATGCTATGAAATATATGTTCGTTTTTAGCATTATCAAATATTCCCACACTTGAGCATTGCTTGTCCTCAAGCAATATAGTCTTGAAATAAAAATACTAGAATCACTTCTTTATTCTTCACACTTTGTACATCAGTGATTTCTATACGGCGGTATGAACAATGGTAGTAACGATGTGGTTTACAGTCCCACATGACTATAAAAATTTAGATCCATAAGGAAATTGGATCTTTATGAAAACATTTAATCTTTTGAAAATTAAATCTAGCTTTTACCCTAGATAAGTTTTCCGAAATAACCCTTCACCGGTGTTTACAAATTGTTTTTGTGGGTTTGGTGGGTTTCAGATTTGAAAATTTTAGCTCAAAACTTGCGGTTTTGTGTCACCCACTTGCTAACCTTGTATTGGGAAAGCAACACGTCAAGTATACTTACTCCGTGATGTTATGCGAGGTGTATATAAAATAGTTTTTAATTTTAGCAGAAAACACTATTAAATACAATACAATTTTACACAAGATATTTATTTATTTATTGAATGGATATACTTAAACCTTGCTACAACACTATAGGCAGTGTACCTAATCGTAGAGTAGTATAGTTTTTAGTAAGTCCGGTTCGTTCCACAGGGAGCGGGCTTATTGCACACTATATTTTTAAACAACTATATTTGTACAAAATATATATAATTATATATAATAATATATAAAAGGGGGTTTACCGTTTAATGACCGGTTTGTCGATTTTATATTTTAAGCGAAGCGTAAAGTAAATGACGATATTTAACCAATATAAAATAGATAACAATAATTAAAATGACAATAAATAAAAGTACGAGGAAATATGAAATAAAATATATTATGCTTATTTAAACTTCCGTAACTATGATGTTTGACGTGTTGATTTTAGTTTTATGCCCATGGGTTAATTGTCCTTTGTCCTGGATTATTTAATATGTCCGTCTGGTTTTTGTCCATAACAGTCCATCGGTCATAAATATAAAATGCGAGTGTCCTCGTCAAATTATCCTTATACCCGAAGTTAAATATTCCAACTAATTGGGGATTTAAACTGTAACAAGATTTTAATACTTTGTTTAATAATTACACCAGGATGTCGACTGAGTGTAACCCAAGGTTTTAATATTTTGTTATCAATTATACCAAGTGTCCTTTGTACATAATTTCACCCCTGTTTTAATTATTCTAGTGGCTATTAATCCATTCCCGTGTCCGGTTAAATGAACGATTATTCGTACATATAAATACCCCGCCCATCGTGTCCGATCGAGTGTATATGGTAATTTATAGGGACGCCCAATTGTAAATCTTTATATTAACATTAACAAACTATCATTTAGTTAAACAAATATAAAGCCCATTAATAGCTCATAGTCTAATTTCCACAAGTGTCGTTCTTTTGTCCAAACCCCAATTATGGTACAAAGTCCAATTACCCAATTTTAGTAATTAGCCCAACATCATGATTACTTCGGCTCAAATAAGCATAATAATAACTTAGTTACGAGACATTAATTTAAAAAGGAGAACATAACTTACATTGAGTATTTATCGCGTAGTGTTACACGGACAGAATTTCGACTTCAAAAACCCGTAAAATAACCTTTACATAACCCAAACTAATCTAATATAACACTAATCTATATTATATATATATCTATATATATTATATATATTTATTTATATTATACTAGGGAGTATTATTATTATTATGTTTTTAAACTCGGCAGAATTCGCGACCTTTTATAGGGATTCTGAAATTTCTGTGCTCCGCGAGTCGCGGCACTTTGTGCCTGAGAACTCCGCGAGTCGCGGGGATATGGAATACAGCTCACACCCCTTTGGATCTTCTTTGCCGACGTTTTATATATATAAATATAAAATATAAATAATTAATATAATTATTTATATATTATATTATATTCTTGTGCATAGTAGACTTGTAATTTTTAGTCCGTTGCGTCGGGCGTTGATAGTTGACTCATGTCCTGGTTCCGGATTTTCGAACGTCCTTGCGTACAATTTAATATCTTGTACTTTGCGTTTTGTAACTTGTACTCTTGTCATTTTTAGACGTTTTTCATCAATAAATTGAACCTTTTGAATTGTATCTTGAACATTTGAGCTTTTTGGACGTTTGTGTCTTCAAATCTTCGTTTTCGCCTTTTGTCTTCGCACTTATTTATTTAAACAATTACAATGAAAATATAATACAATTACATATGAAAACCTATTATTTAGGAGGGATATTGCTATGAAATATATGTTCCTTTTTAGCCTTATCAAACATCCCCACACTTGAGCGTTGCTTGTCCTCAAGCAATACAGAACTTGAAATAAAAACATACATGAATCACTTTTTTATTCATCACACTTTGTACATCAGTGATTTTGATATGGTGGTATAAACAATGATAGTAACGATAGAACCATGGTTAAAGGTGGGTGTGTCATCCACAGTTGCCTCGGGTTTAGGTCAACGACACTTGCAATCAAATAGCCGATTTACTTTCGGTTTCCAAAGCAAAGTGCACATTTGAAAGGCGGTTTACAGTCCCACATGACTATGAAAATTTAGATCCGTTAGGAAATTGGATCTTTATGAAAACATTTGATCTTTTGAAAATTCAATCTAGCTTTTACCCTAGACAAGTTTTCCGGAATAACCCTTCACCGGTGTTGCAAAATATTTTTGTGGGTTTTGTGGGTTTCAGATTTGAAAATTTTAGCTCAACACTTGTGGTTTTGTGTTACCCACTTGCTAACCTTGTATTAGGAAAGCAACACGTCCAGTTTACTTGTCCCGTATATTACCTTTCGGCAAACTACCGTCCGGTTGTAAAGGAAAGCGTTGAACAAGCAACTGTTAAGGCAATGTCCCGTGACATGCTTTTGATTATGGTCTATAACGTGTCAGATGCTATTACTATCCTTTGTAGGAGCAATAGTAAAGATCATCCTATGATTTTTTTTTTTGGTCTGGCACAAGGTCCTGTCTCCGACCATGCTATGCAACCACCGTTCTTACGGTTGACACCCGATTTGGTTCAGGTGACCTAATGAATTCCAGGTGAATTCCTAGGATTTTACGTTCAATGGTAATGAACGCATTGAAAATGGGTTTTCAGAAAACAAATCGGTTTATAATTTTGATCAAAATATTTTCTCGTTCAAGCTCGAGTTTAGATATCATTGAATTCCATGAGTTTAAATTCTCAATCTTTAAGGTCAATCTCAAGGATTGAGTAATATCAGTCTTAAAAGCTGATTTTTAATCTTTAAGGAGATTATCCTTTCTGGGGATCTGATTCATTAGTCTTATCAAGCTAATTTGCACGGTGCCCTCCCCATTTTACGAGACAGACCCTCTCATGTTTAGGATAAGTCTGACCACTTGGCGACCCTGTTTGATGCTGAGGTCCGTGGATTTCCTGCTGATTTTAGTGATGACTTTTCTAGATTTTTCGTCAACCTACAACTGGTCTGGACGACAACTTCTTGACCTAAATCAAGAAGCGCGTGTCTTTTTCGGAAGACTTTACTTCCTTTTAATGATGGAATTGATTCATCGTGTAGATCCATCTTTTCTTTTCTTTCATCGGGTAAAATAGTTAATTTAGTCCAAAACAAAAGCACCTGCAATAAACTTTACAGAAACATGTGATAGATAGTTTTTAATTGAATAACTTGGTACATTCTCCCCACACTTAGTTTCTTTCTTTGCCTTTTTATTCTCCTTTATTCTATTTTAAATGAATTCAATCGTTTTAGGGTGTTTCTCAATTTATGTCCTTTCCGAGGTAACGATAATTTCGGTATTACCACCTAGTTTTCACCGTTCATAAATATATATAAACATGATTTTAAATTCATTTAGTTGAAAATTTTTCAAATTTTCATAAAATTTGGCAAATAAACCAAGTATAAACCCGAGAGAATTTATATCCCTTCCCCACACTTGAGATCATGCAATGCCCTCATTTGCATGAAATCAGACTATAATTATAAATTCATGAGGGTGATTAGTGTAGAAAAGTGATTGAAAATACCCAGTTTGTAATTACAAAGCTCGTCGAATGATAGATGGCGCGCCTCATCGTTCATTCCTTCTTTTGTTTTTTCACACATGTTTTTCTTCAAAAATGGTTGCTTTTCTGAACTGTTTGCTAATATTTGAAAATGCGTCTTTTACCCTAATTGTGCATTTTTATTAACGAGTTATGCACTAACCCGAACCTCCTAATTTAACGTTAAGTGGGGTTAGACTTCCCCACACTTAGCTGACGACATGTGAAGTCGGTAGAATAAGTTCCACGAATTAGAATAGTGAGCCAGTTATTTACATCTCGGGTGGTGTATAATATATCAATGGGTTTAAAGTTTAGACTCACCCGATCGTCACTATTTAATTCTTTTTTAAGTGTAGCTTTTAGTAAATGGATATGTCTCTTTTCTGGTTCTTGGTCAAATGGATCGATATATTCCGACATACATATTTCTATAGGGTTGACAATTCCTAAAAATTTCTTTCGTTCATCCTCGGGATCAAAGGTTTCACCTCTATTACCCAATTGGGTGAAATCCGAGGTGTCATTATCTATTACAGCTCGTAGTTCATCTTCGGTAGATGACTTGTCTATTGAGAATATTGGGTTAGAAGGTTGTGGAATGGTGAAGTTCGGTTTGGACTCGGGGGTAAAATTTTCAACGTTATCGTTTTCCCAAGAGTACCAATTTGTTACCCTTATTTCTTGTTCATCATCCATTGATGGATTGATGATTTCGTCGGTAGAGGCTAATGTGTCGATATGTTGTGAAATTGGTAAGACTGAATAAAAAGTATCATCGGGATAATTGGTGATTTCGGAGCTCTCGAATTCATCAAAATTCGATGAAATGAAATTTTCTTTCACAATACTCCTCAGATCAACAGGTGTGTAATCTGATAGAGTTTCAGCTTGCCTATTTACAAACTCTCTCATTTGTTCATTTTGAGCATCGAGTTCTTCGAGTTTGATTTTCATATTGTCTAAAGAATTTTCAGACACATAATTTTCCTCGTCTTCTGGTTGTTGATTTTGGATAAATTCTTGGGAATAATCCCATTTAGAATTGTATTCTTTGTCATCGTTCCATTCAGGTTCCGTGGGTGCGTAACTTTCCATAGGAACATAATAGTAACATTCCCATGTTGAGTGATAATCTCCACAGATTTCACAACCAGTTATTGTTTCGTCATTCGTGATCCAAGATTGACTGAACGAATTATCATCAACACTCGTTTGAGAGTATTGACTTAATTGATTTTGGAGTTCAAAAAGAGTTTCCAAGGCCTTGTTTTCAAAATTTTTCATTTTATTGCGATGGCCAAATTTTAGCTACAATGTGGTGCATTTACTAATTATCCTATTAGTTATAAAAATAGAAAAACTTATATAAGTTGTCCAATTAATAGACTTTTCTGCTTTTGCTCACGTTTCGAATAGCCAAAAGATGCAGCAGGGAGCCAGAACCCTTTAAATCGGAAGCTCACAACTCAGCCACTAACAAATCCAACTATTACTACGAAGCAGAAAATTGTCAACGTCCATTAATTTAACCACTTAAATAATTTTTCTTTCCGTTTGAGATATTAGATAAGAAATAGAGAAAATTTATAAGTCCTAAAAACTAAAGCGTCGAGAAATAAGAAAGAAAAAGAATGCGCGTCGAAAAACGTCGAAAAATAAAAATAAGAAAATAGCGCGTCGTAACTTAAAAGTCTAAAAATTATATCTAAAAATTTGCGCCTAAAGGTCTAAAGGTAAATGCAATTTTATTCAGAAAACGTCAATTACTTAAAGGCACTAAAATCTATTTAAAACTAAAGCGAAAAACGGCGTCATAAAATTCTAAAGCGCCTAAATTTTAATCTAAAGAAAAAGCACTTAAGGGATTTTACGGCAAAGCCTAAGAATCTATACATATAAAATAACTACGGAAAAACTAATTTTAAAACTAATTGCGAATGAAAAATATACAAAATATTACGATTACACTAAATAAAAGGATACAAATTACAAAAAGTGATAAAATTACTTATTTTTATATTTATTTTATAATAGTATTAATTTTTATATATAAATAAAACTAATTAAAATTAATTATTACTAATTAATTAAAATTAAAACTAAATATTAAATTAATTAAACTAATTAGGGTTTTTAAAAATAATAATAATTAATATACTCCGTATTAAATGCGATTAGGGTTCCGTGGTCAGGTCTGCCAGGGCGGCTCCGCGAGTCGCGGTGATCCGTACCAGAAAACCTCCGCAAGTCGCGGAGATTGAAAAACGTGTTTTTTTTTTTAAATTTTATATTGTTTTTCTAAAAATATATTTATACAAAAATAAATTAAAAATATAGCGTTTTGCCGAGACCCCGGCAGCGGCGCCAAAAACTTGATGTTATGCGAGGTGTATATAAAATAGTTTTTAATTTTAGCAGAAAACACTATTAAATACAATACAATTTTACACAAGATATTTATTTATTTATAGAATGGATATACTTAAACCTTGCTACAACACTATAGGCAGTGTACCTAATCGTAGAGTAGTATAATTTTTAGTAAGTCCGGTTCGTTCCACAGGGAGCGGGCTTATTGCACACTATATTTTTAAACAACTATATTTGTACAAAATATATATAATTATATATAATAATATATAAAAGGGGGTTTACCGTTTAATGACCGGTTTGTCGATTTTATATTTTAAGCGAAGCGTAAAGTAAATGACGATATTTAACCAATATAAAATAAATAACAATAATTAAAATGACAATAAATAAAAGTACGAGGAAATATGAAATAAAATATATTATGCTTATTTAAACTTCCGTAACTATGATGTTTGACGTGTTGATTTTAGTTTTATGCCCATGGGTTAATTGTCCTTTGTCCTGGATTATTTAATATGTCCGTCTGGTTTTTATCCATAACAGTCCATCGGTCATAAATATAAAATGCGAGTGTCCTCGTCAAATTATCCTTATACCCGAAGTTAAATATTCCAACTAATTGGGGATTTAAACTGTAACAAGATTTTAATACTTTGTTTAATAATTACACCAGGATGTCGACTGAGTGTAACCCAAGGTTTTAATATTTTGTTATCAATTATACCAAGTGTCCTTTGTACATAATTTCACCCCTGTTTTAATTATTCTAGTGGCTATTAATCCATTCCCGTGTCCGGTTAAATGAACGATTATTCGTACATATAAATACCCCGCCCATCGTGTCCGATCGAGTGTATATGGTAATTTATAGGGACGCCCAATTGTAAATCTTTATATTAACATTAACAAACTATCATTTAGTTAAACAAATATAAAGCCCATTAATAGCTCATAGTCTAATTTCCACAAGTGTCGTTCTTTTGTCCAAACCCCAATTATGGTACAAAGTCCAATTACCCAATTTTAGTAATTAGCCCAACATCATGATTACTTCGGCTCAAACAAGCATAATAATAACTTAGTTACGAGACATTAATTTAAAAAGGAGAACATAACTTACATTGAGTATTTATCGCGTAGTGTTACACGGACAGAATTTCGACTTCAAAAACCCGTAAAATATCCTTTACATAACCCAAACTAATCTAATATAACACTAATCTATATTATATATATATCTATATATATTATATATATTTATTTATATTATACTAGGGAGTATTATTATTATTATGTTTTTAAACTCGGCAGAATTCGCGACCTTTTATAGGGATTCTGAAATTTCTGTGCTCCGCGAGTCGCGGCACTTTGTGCCTGAGAACTCCGCGAGTCGCGGGGATATGGAATACAGCTCACACCCCTTTGGATCTTCTTTGCCGACGTTTTATATATATAAATATAAAATATAAATAATTAATATAATTATTTATATATTATATTATATTCTTGTGCATAGTAGACTTGTAATTTTTAGTCCGTTGCGTCGGGCGTTGATAGTTGACTCATGTCCTGGTTCCGGATTTTCGAACGTCCTTGCGTACAATTTAATATCTTGTACTTTGCGTTTTGTAACTTGTACTCTTGTCATTTTTAGACGTTTTTCATCAATAAATTGAACCTTTTGAATTGTATCTTGAACATTTGAGCTTTTTGGACGTTTGTGTCTTCAAATCTTCGTTTTCGCCTTTTGTCTTCGCACTTATTTATTTAAACAATTACAATGAAAATATAATACAATTACATATGAAAACCTATTATTTAGGAGGGATATTGCTATGAAATATATGTTCCTTTTTAGCCTTATCACTCCGTATATTACCTTTCGGTAAACTACCGTCCAGTTGTAAAGGAAAGCGTTGAACAAGCAACTGTTAAGGCAATGTCCCCTGACATGCTTTTAATTATGGTCTATAACGTGTCGGATGCAATTACTATCCTTGGTAGGAGCAATAGTAAAGCTCACCCTTATAATTTTTCGGTCTGGCACAAGGTCCTGTCCTTGACCATGCTATGCAACCACCGTTCTTACAGTTGACACCCGATTTGGTTCAGGTGACCTTAATGAATTCCAGGTGAATTCCTAGGATTTTACGTTCAATGGTAATGAACGCATTGAAAATGGGTTTTCAGAAAACAAATCGGTTTGTAATTTTGATCAAAATATTTTCTCGTTCAAGCTCGAGTTTAGATATCATCGAATTCCATGAATTTGTAATTCTCAATCTTTAAAAGTCAATCTCTAGGATTGAGTAATATCAGTCTTAAAAGCTGATTTTTGATCTTTTAAGGAGATTATCCTTTCTGGAGATCTGATTCATTAGTCTTATCCAGCTAATTTGCACGGCGTCCTCCCCATTTTACAAGACAGATCCTCTCATGGTTAGGATAAGTCTGACCACTTGGCGACCCTGTTTGATGCTGAGGTCCGTGGATTTCCTGCTGATTTTAGTGATGACTTTTCTAGATTTTTCGTCAACCTACAGCTGGTCTGGACGACAACTTCATGACCTAAATCAAGAAGCGCGTTTCTTTTTCGGAAGACTTTACTTCCTTTTAATGATGGAATTGATTCATCGTGTAGATCCATCTTTCTTTCATATATATTATAGTAAATTGGGTAAAACTGTTTAGATTAGTCCAAAACAAAAGTATCTTCAGTTATTTGTACAAAAATATGTGATATATGTTTTAAATAACTGGGTAGATTTTCTCACACTTGGCTTTTATTTTCCATTTTATTTTCCTCTATTCCATTTTAAATGAATTCTAACATTTTAGTTTGTTTCTCAATTTATGTCATTTCCGAGTTAACAATAATTTCGGTGTTAACACCTAGTTTTATCGTTCATAAATATGTATAAACATGATTTTGAGTTCATTTTGAAAAATTTTACTAGAATTGGGTAGTCAGTATATAAGACTAGGGCTGTTCTTTATTATCAGAGAGCACTAGATTCTAATACAACTACTGCGTTACAAGTGTTTTTAATGGTAACCAAGTGTATAAATTTTTTTTTTAAAAATCCGAAAGAATTTAACCCTTTCCCACACTTAAGATCTTACAATGCCCTCAGTTGCACGAAATCAGTAACAATTTAAATTATTGAGGGTGATTAGCGTAGAAAAATGATTAAATTTTACCAAAGTTTCCAAACATATTGGCGTTTGTTTGCTGAATGATAAATGGTGCATATCATTTGTTCATTCCATCTTGTTGTTACATCACATTTGTTTTTCATTTTGTCGTCAAAATTAGTAGCTTTTGCTGAACTTAATGCCAGTCTTTGAAAATGCGCTGTTTTACCCTGTTTTGTACAAATGACAATATACATACATACAAATATAAACATGCATGGTAATTTGAAATGGGACTTAAAATCCCACTTTCAAATCAAATATGAAACATTAGTACAACATAATAAAAATATTAAATATTACAATAAAAGTATCATAATATAATGTGTTTAAACATAAATAAACAGAAATAATAATAAAAATTAGAAATCATATAAATTACCAACCGGAACTAAATCAATCTGGATAGGGGTTCCAGTTCATGTCATCGTTCGGGTTCCATGGTTGGTGATAGGTGTACTGGTATACCTGGTTAGGGTCGTAGAGTGTATAAGGTGGTCTCATCTCGGGCTGGTGTTGAGGATAGTAAGCGGGTTGGGTCGAGACATAGTGATCCTGAGGTGACAGCCGGCTCATAATCTGACGCTAATGATAGTCCCATCTATCATGCTGTCGTTACCTGAAATGCTCGTAATCATTCCGGGCTTGCCACTGCTCCATCCGACGAAATCTCTCCGCGTTTGTCATATCTATCTCCTCTACACGCTGGTAGACATCAGTCATAGCCTCCCGAATGACATCCCTAATGTCATTCGATTCCTCCATCTCCTCGTCTGATCCTCTTTCTACCTGCGGATGACTACCTACATAGGGTATTGCCTGGTTGCGTCTATTCTTCAATACCTTAGCACCCGCATAAACCCTCAATCCTAAAAGCTCAACCTGTTCCCTACATTCCAAAAGTGGACCCCCTTGGTTCTTATCTACACCTAAATACTCTCCAATGAGAGTAAAAAAAATACCTCCTCCTATAATCCCCCCTTCCTGTATTCCTTCAACCATCTTAGATAAATAAAAACCAACACAGTAAGGGATATTAACAAAGCCTCTTGGGTCTCGAATACACTTTAGGTAAAATAAATCATGTAAGGTCAATTTTTCCTTGTTGTGACCTCTCTGTGTAATCGAGTTAGCTAAAAATCTATGAATTATACGAAGCTCGGCTCTGTTAATATGTAAGTAGGTATGTGTTCCTCCCCGCCCAAAAATATTATAATCAGACATACGCCTCCAAACGGCGTTCGCGTCAAAATTCCTATCTACCCTTTCACCACGATAAATCAAATTCATACAATCGGATAGTAGTAATTCAGCGGGCGTATATATCTGTAATGCCCTGTGATAATGCTAAAAACGAACATATATTTCATAGCATTATTCCTTAAGAAAGACAAGCTTTTAGTTGCAATTATTCTATTTACAAGTGATATTCATTTAAATAATAAAAGGTGAAGACAAAAGACAGATTCGACGAATTGAAGACGCAAACGACCAAAAAGCTCAAAAGTACAAAAGACAATCAAAGAGGATCCAATTATTGATAAGAAACGTCTCGAAATTACAATAGTACAAGATTCAAAACGCAAAGTACAAAATATAAAATTGTACGCAAGGACGTTCGAAAATCCGGAACCGGGACCGGAGTCAACTCTCAACGCTCGACGAAATGGACTAAAAATTACAAGTCAACTATGCACATAAATATAATATAATATTTAAATAATTCTTATAATTATTTAATATATTATATTATTTATAAAACGTCGGCACAAGGAAACAAGCAACATGTGAGCTCTCCCAGCTGGCCATGCGATCGCATGGCCAGGAAGAAGGAAGTCCATGCGATCGCATGGCATGAAAAGTCAGGCCACACCTCCTATAAAAATCGAGCTTTGGTGAACCAAAAACGATATCCATCTTTCTCTCTTCTCTCATATATACGTAAAATATATATATATATATAATTTATATTTTAATTTTAATTTTAATTTTAATTATAATTCTAATAATAAGGGTATGTTAGCGAATGTTGTAAGGGTGTAAGTCGAAATTCTGTCCGTGTAACGCTACGCTATTTTTAATCATTGTAAGTTATGTTCAACCTTTTTATATTAATGTCTCGTAGCTAAGTTATTATTATGCTTATTTAAAACGAAGTAATCATGATGTTGGGCTAATTACTAAAATTGGGTAATTGGGCTTTGTACCATAATTGGGGTTTGGACAAAAGAACGACACTTGTGGAAATTAGACTATGGGCTATTAATGGGCTTTATATTTGTTTAACTAAATGATAGTTTGTTAATGTTAATATAAAGATTTACAATTGGGCGTCCCTATAAATTACCATATACACTCGATCGGACACGATGGGCGGGGTATTTATATGTACGAATAATCGTTCATTTAACTGGACACGGGAATGGATTAATAGCCACTAGAATAATTAAAACAGGGGTGAAATTACATTCAAGGGTAATTGGTGTAATTGTTAACAAAGTAATAAAACCTTGGTTTACACGCAGTCGATAACCTGGTGTATTCACTAAACAAAGTATTAAAACCTTGTTACAATTCGAATCCCCAATTAGTTGGAATATTTAACTTCGGGTATAATAATAATTTGACGAGGACACTCGCACTTTATATTTATGACTGATGGACTGTTATGGACAAAAACCAGACGGACATATTAAATAATCCAGGACAAAGGACAATTAACCCATGGGGCATAAAACTAAAATCAACACGTCAAACAGCATGATTACGGAAGTTTAAATAAGCATAATTCTTTTATTTCATATTTAATTTCCTTTATTTTATATTTAATTGCACTTCTAATTATCGCACTTTTATTTATTGTTATTTAATCGCACTTTTAATTATCGTACTTTTTAATTATCGCAAATTTATTTTATCGCACTTTTATTATTTGCAATTTCATTATCGTTATTTACTTTACGCTTTAAATTAAGTCTTTTATTTATTTAATATTTTACATTAGGTTTTAACTGCGACTAAAGTCTTAAAATCGACAAACCGGTCATTAAACGGTAAAAACCCCCCCTTTATAATAATAATATTACTTATATATATATTTGTATTTTTATAAAAAGTAAACTAATATAGCGTTAAGCTTTGTTTAAAGATTTCTCTGTGGAACGAACCGGACTTACTAAAAACTACACTACTGTACGATTAGGAACACTGCCTATAAGTGTTGTAGCAAGGTTTAAGTATATCCATTCTATAAATAAATAAATATCTTGTGTAAAATTGTATCGTATTTAATAGTGTTTTCTGCTAAAATTAATAACTATTTTATATACACCTCGCTTAACATCAAGTATTTTTGGCGCCGCTGCCGGGGACATCTCTTAAAAGCCGGAAGCGGAACGCTAATATAAAAAAAAAAGATTTTTATTTTTAGTACGTTTTGTAGAAATACGTTTTAAATATTCGAAAATATAAAAATAAAAACAAAAATATAAATATTTTTAAGAGTTTGTAAGTTATATAAAAGTTTTTTTATCTTTATTTTATAAAAATATAAGTTTTATTTAATTTATATAAATATATTACATAATTTTATTAAAAAATAAAAAAATAAAAAAAAAATAAAATTTAATTCGGCCTGTACTGTAGCAGCCCACTCTATGGCCCGAAACCCTAGCCCATGCGATCGCATGGCTGGGCAACTGAGGACTCATGCGATCGCATGAGCCCATCTGACACGCCAGATTTGACTTCCTGCTGCAATAATTACGAAATTATTATTATTATTATATAATTAAAACCCTAATTAGGGTATTATTTTTTTTATTAGTTTAGTTTTTATTATTATTAATTTGTTATATTTAGTTTTATTTTAGTTTTCATTAAATTATAAAATTAATAGTTTTATAAAATAAATAATATAAAAATAATATTTTTATAAAATTGTACTTTTTACAACTTTTTATATATTTTTATATTTTGTCCCTTTTTAATCATTGTAGCGTAATATTTGTATTTTTAGCTCATAATTAATTTTAAACTTAGTTTTTGCTATAGTTATTTTTACTCCTAGATTTTTAGGCTTTGCCGTAGAATTCCTTAAGTGCTTTTTCTTTAGACTAAGATTTAGGTGCTCTAGAATTTTGCGACGCCTTTTTAAGTTTTAGTTTCTTTTTAAGTTATTTCCATTTGGTATTTAGTTTTTCCTGTAAGCTTTAATATTTTTTTAGACACCTTTTACTATGTATCAATTATCATTCCAATTAGTAATTTCAATTTGCGATTATAATTTTAAGTTAGTTGTAGTAATAAGGTTAGGTTAGTCAAGTATTTTTAAGTTTTTATAAGTTTCTTTTATTTTTCCGTCACCTTTTATTTTTCAACCATTTTTTCTTTTTCGACCTTTTTCGACGAACTCTTTTTCTTTCTCATTTCTCGCCATTCTAGTTTTTAGGACTTAGAATTTTTTCTACTTCTTATCTAAATTTCTTAAAATTACGAAAATTTATTTTAAGTGGTTAAATTAATAGACATCAAAATTTTCTGGTTCGTAGTAATAGTTGGATTTGTACGTGGACCGGGTTATTGGAGCCAAACAGTCCTCAATTATATTGAGACCAAACGAATCCTGCCCCTCTGCTGCATCTTTTGGCTATTCAAAACGTGGGCAAAATCAGAAAAGTCTATTGGTTGGATAACTTATTATAATTTTTCTTTCCTTTTAAAAACTAATAGGATATTCAGTGAATGCACCGAGCAAGACGTTCATCACCTTTTGTACGTTCACCACCTGTAACTAGATCAAGACATTTAGCAAATATAACCGCCATTGATTTTTCTTTAGAATCGTCATCCAGTCGACCAAGTACTTCAGTTCAAATTTCCGATAATCCATTTTTTGAACTCAACATCACAATTGAGAATCCGGAGAATATTCAGGAACGGTTCGTAGATCCTGAACCATTAAACTTTCCTCCGGAGCCACCAATCATTCAAACAGAGATTGTTGAGGAACGAACCATTAAATCAGAATCATCTAGTGATACCGATTCAACAAATTCAATTATGGAGAATCTGAAACCTTTAAGTATGGAAGACCGAATGAGAGCTAAACGCACTGGCCAAGGTCACGCAATTACTCATCCAGACATTAATGCGCCAGATTATGAAATCAAAGGACAAATTCTACACATGGTGACTAATCAATGCCAATTTAGTGGTGCGACGAAGGAAGATCCAAATGAACATCTACGTACCTTTAATAGGATCTGCACACTATTTAAAATCCGAGAAGTGGAGGATGAACAGATATATCTCATGTTATTTCCCTGGACTTTAAAGGGAGAAGCCAAAGATTGGTTGGAATCGTTACCTGAAGGGGCGATCGATACATGGGACGTTTTAGTTGACAAATTTCTTAAACAATTCTTTCCTGCATCTAAAGCCGTAAGACTTCAAGCAGAAATTGTTACGTTCACACAGAAACCAAATGAAACTCTATATGAGGCGTGGACAAGATATGGAAAGTTGTTAAGAGGATGTCCGCAACATGGTTTAGACACCTGTCAAATAGTACAAATATTCTACCAAGGATGCGACATCACTACAAGAAAAGACATAGATATAGCAGCTGGTGGTTCTATTATGAAGAAAACCGAAACCGATGCTTACAAAATTATTGATAACACTGCTTCCCACTCACATGAGTGGCACCAAGAAAAAGATATCGTTAGATCATCTAAAGCAGCTAGAGCCGATTCTAGCCATGACTTAGATTCCATTTCCGCAAAGATAGATGCTGTGGAGAGACGAATGGAAAAGATGACTAAAGATATTCACTCAATACGAATTAGTTGTGAGCAGTGTGGAGGACCACATTTGACAAAAGATTGTCTCAGTATTGAATTAACAATGGAACAAAGAGAGAATATTTCATACATAAACCAAAGGCCTGGAAATAATTATCAGAATAATTATCAACCGCCAAGACCAATTTACAATCAAAACCAGAATTATAACCGAAATATTCCATACAACAACCAGCAAGGTCCTAGCAATCAACAAGTATCCAATAATACTTACAATCAGCAAAGACCTAATTTTCAAAACAAACCACCACAACAAACCGATGATAAAAAGCCGAATTTAGAAGATATGATGACGAAGCTAGTTGAAACTCAAACGCAGTTTTTCACATCTCAAAAACAAACTAATGAACAAAATGCTCAAGCATTTAGAAATCAACAAGCTTCTATTCAAAATCTGGAACAAGAAGTGAGTAACCTAGCAAGATTAATAGGTGAAAGAAAACCGGGAAGTCTACCTAGTGATACAAATGCTAACCCCCGGAATGAAACAGCTAAAGCCATTACCACAAGAAGTGGTACAACACTTAAACCACCTGAAATACCTGTAACTTCTGATGAAGCCATTCCTACTCCACAAGAACCACAACCTGATCAAGATAAGGAAAAAGAACCGGTAGTTGAAAAGGTTAATGAAAATAACACAGTTAAGGATAAACCTTATGTTAAACCATACCAACCACCACTTCCTTACCCGAGTAAAATGAAGAAAGAGAAACTTGAAGCCGAGCAATCCAAATTCTTGGATATGTTTAAACAGATAAATGTAAATCTTCCTTTCATTGATGTGATTTCAGGAATGCCAAGATATGCTAAATTCTTGAAAGATCTAATCTCAAATAGAAAGAAAATGGAAGAACTCTCGGCTGTTACTATGAATGCTAATTGTTCAGCAGTGCTGTTGAATAAGATACCAGAAAAACTATCTGATCCAGGAAGTTTCACAATTCCATGTTTTCTGGGTAGTCTTAGTTCAATAGAAGCATTGGCAGACTTAGGTGCTAGTATAAATCTAATGCCGTATTCACTATACGCTAAACTAGACCTTGGAGAATTGAAACCAACCAGAATAAGCATACAACTAGCCGATAGATCAATAAAATATCCTAGAGGGATAATGGAGAACATGCTAGTTAAAGTTGGTACTTTAGTATTTCCAGTAGATTTTGTTGTTTTGGACATGGAAGAAGATTCTCAAGTTCCTCTCATATTAGGAAGACCATTCTTAAACACGGCTAAAGCAATGATAGACGTGTTCGGTAAGAAATTGACCCTAAGTATAGAGGATGAGAGTGTTACCTTTTCAGTTGATAGAGCAATGCAACAACCACAATCTGCAGATGATACATGTTATTATATTCAAACTATAGATGCACATGCAGAATTATTAGAAGAATTTCCAGAATTACAAGGAACAGGAGAATGTTCTTTAGGAGAAGGTAATGAACCAATTGATGAAGCTGAAATGTTAGCTAAACTTATAGCTAATGGATATGAACTAACAACAGAAGAAATTCAAATGCTAAAAGAAGAAGACAGATATCGATATAAATCATCGATAGAAGAACCTCCGAAATTAGAGTTAAAGCTACTTCCAAACCATTTGGAATACGCTTATTTACATGGTGAATCTGAATTACCTGTAATAATATCGTCTTCTCTTACTGAAAATGAAAAATCACAACTCATTTCTGTGTTAAAAGCTCATAAACCAGCCATTGCATGGAAGATTCATGATATTAAAGGAATAAGTCCTTCGTATTGCACACATAAAATCCTTATGGAAGAAGGTCATAAAACGTATGTGCAATGCCAACGAAGACTAAATCCTAATATGCAAGATGTAGTTAAGAAAGAGATTATTAAACTGCTAGATGCAGGTTTAATTTATCCAATCTCTGATAGTCCATGGGTAAGCCCAGTTCAATGCGTACCTAAGAAGGGAGGCATGACTGTCATTACAAATGAGAAAAATGAGCTTATTCCTACTAGGACTGTAACAGGATGGCGTGTATGTATTGATTATAGAAAATTAAATGACGCCACCAGAAAAGATCACTTTCCCTTACCTTTCATAGATCAAATGTTGGAAAGATTAGCCGGAAATAGTTACTATTGTTTTCTAGATGGATTTTCCGGATATTTTCAAATTCCAATAGCACCCGAAGATCAAGAGAAAACCACATTCACGTGCCCTTATGGTACTTTTGCTTACAAACGCATGCCATTTGGACTTTGCAACGCCCCTGCAACCTTTCAAAGGTGTATGATGGCGATTTTTCACGACATGATAGAAGAATGCATGGAAGTATTCATGGATGACTTTTCAGTCTTCGGTGATACATTTAAATCATGTCTAATTAATCTGGAACGAATGCTAATTAGATGCGAAAAATCAAATCTAGTACTTAATTGGGAGAAATGCCATTTCATGGTTAAAGAAGGCATCGTTCTTGGACATAAAATTTCAAAAGAAGGAATTGAAGTGGATAGAGCTAAAGTAGATGTAATTGCTAAACTTCCACATCCCACCAATGTTAGAGGAGTTAGGAGTTTTCTAGGGCATGCCGGTTTTTACCGACGTTTCATAAAAGATTTTTCTAAAATTGCCACTCCTATGAATAAACTCCTAGAAAAGGATGCGCCATTCATCTTTTCAGATGAATGTATCAAATCTTTTAATATTCTTAAAGAAAAACTCACTAATGCACCGATCATGATAACACCAAATTGGAATCTACCATTTGAACTAATGTGCGATGCAAGTGATTTTGCAATGGGAGCCGTTTTAGGACAAAGGATTGAAAAACGATTTCAACCTATATATTATGCTAGTAAGACATTACAAGGAGCACAAACGAACTATACAACTACTGAAAAAGAACTCCTTGCTATTGTCTTTGCTTTTGACAAATTTCGATCATATCTCGTTCTAGCAAAAACGGTGGTCTATACCGACCATTCTGCTCTTAGATACCTATTTTCAAAACAAGATGCTAAACCAAGATTAATCCGTTGGATCTTACTCTTACAAGAGTTTGATATTGAAATCCGAGATAAAAGAGGAGCAGAAAATCTCGCCGCTGATCATCTTTCTCGTCTTGAAAATCCCGAATTAGAAGTTCTAAATGAATCGGCCATACAAGACAACTTTCCTGATGAATATCTATTGAAGATAGATTATAAAGAAATCCCATGGTTTGCAGACTATGCAAACTACTTAGTTTGTGGATTCCTTGAAAAAGGATTATCGTACCAAAGACGAAAGAAATTCTTCAGTGATATAAAACACTATTTCTGGGAAGATCCACATCTGTTTAAAAGTTGTCCCGATGGAATAATACGCCGATGTGTATTTGGAGATGAAGCTAGTAAAATTTTAAACCATTGTCACACAGGACCAACAGGAGGGCATTATGGGCCTCAACTAACAGCAAGAAAAGTTTATGAAGCTGGATTCTATTGGCCTACAATTTACAAAGACGCACACCTTCTTTGCAAATCCTGTGATGCATGTCAAAGGGCCGGAAAAATAAGTCAACGTGATGAAATGCCACAAAATGTCATCCAAGTATGTGAAGTATTTGACATTTGGGGTAATGACTTTATGGGTCCATTTCCAAAATCTAATAATAATCTATATATACTCGTAGCCATTGATTATGTATCTAAATGGGCGGAAGCACAAGCTCTCCCAACTAACGATGCACGAGTTGTAGTCAACTTTTTAAAACGTCTTTTTGCAAGGTTTGGAACACCGAAAGCTTTAATAAGTGATCGGGGTACTCATTTCTGTAATAATCAACTTGAGAAAGTTCTTAAAAGATATGGAGTAACTCATAAAATCTCCACCGCATATCATCCACAAACAAGTGGACAAGTTGAAAATACCAACCGAGCTTTAAAACGTATTCTAGAGAAAACCGTAGGATCAAATCTGAAGGAATGGTCCATTAAATTGGAGGATGCACTCTGGGTTTTAGAACAGCCTACAAAACTCCAATTGGAACCACACCTTTTAGACTTGTTTATGGAAAAGCATGTCATCTTCCAGTAGAAATTGAACACAAAGCATTTTGGGCTTTGAAGACATGTAATCTTGATTTACATGAAGCCGGACGTCTACGATTAAGTCAACTAAATGAATTAGAAGAATTAAGACATGAAGCATACGAAAATTCGTTAATCTATAAAGATAGAACGAAGAAATGGCATGATAAAAGAATCAGAAGTTCAAAAGAATTTAAAGAAGGAGACAGAGTTCTTCTTTTCAATTCACGATTCAAGTTATTTCCTGAAAAATTGAAATCAAGATGGTCTGGACCATTCATAGTCAAAAGAGTTTTCCCATACGGAATGATAGAATTAATAAATTCAAATGGGATTGAATTTAAAGTTAATGGTCACAGAGTTAAACATTACATACATGGTCCGATGGAAGTCGACAACGAAGTTAATCACAATTTCGACACCACAGCTAACTAAGTGTGGGGAGAATCAAGTCTTTAAAGGATAATATGTATTTCTGTTAGAGTTAGATTGTCTGTTTTCGTGTAGTTCTCGAAAATGGAACCCGAATGGTCTTTCCCTAGCAGACCCTAAAGAACTAGTCTTCTCCCCCCATTCTGAATTTTTATTTTTTTTAGGTTTTTACGAAATGAAGACTGCCTGTGAACTAAACCATGGTCTAATGCTACACGCTTTGATCACTAAACGTAATAATGACATACTCCCGAGTGAAATAGTATCAGTAATCAGAGAAAGAATGGACGGAGTTAGAAAAGAATCCAGATGCGAAGATAATAAGTTACAGTTTGGTAAAGGAAAATCAAAATCCGCAGCGAAAAGAAGAGCACGACACCTAGAACGATGTCACAAATGCGGAAAATGGTCACATGGAGGTAAATGTTCAAATAATCAAACCTATTCAAATACCGAATTTGTTACTTTATGCAGAGACGGACCGTTCATATGTTTAGAAGAAAAGACACTGAATGCTCGAGGTTACGCCTATGTAGCCATGGAAAATCAATTAAACCGACTATCTTATGAATGGGATAGATCATATAACTAAGAAATCTATTTCACAGGTATGTCTGTACAGTTTTTATTTTTATTTTTATTTTTAATCTTTTGATAATAAACGCTAATTTGTTCGCTAAAAAGTATTAAATTGGTATTGAATAAAATTAGGTTTGGCGACCGAAATTATTGATATCATTCAAAAATTTATTACATCACTGCGAAATTTAACGTTTATTCTTAAGGTATAAATATCTTTAATCAATCAACCCAAAATATTTCAAAAATTCGTCATGAGTTAAATTAGGTCTTGGAACCGAAATTACTTTACCGAAAAGAGGGGCGCATATTTTTGATAATATTTGATTGATTAAAGTGGGATAAAAAGACAAAAAGATTTTTAATTTTATTTTTACCATATTTTTAAAATAAATATTTAAATCTTAAATTAATATTGTAAACTTTGTAAAAACAATATTTTTAAAATTGTAAATATTGAATTTTTAAATTAAGTTTGGTGTGAATTTTTAATTTTTAAAATATGAATTTTTAATTTTATGCATTTCAAATTTTAAGTTTGGTGTGATTTTTTTTAATATTAATTTTGAATTTTATATTTATGTTGTGTGAATTTAAAAACAAAAATTTACTTTATCTCATTAAGTTAAAAATATGATTTTTAAAATTCGTCGTAAGTTGAAGACTAGGTCTTTGAACCGAAATTGCTTTACCCGAGGGAGGGACGAGAACTTTTATTATCATTATTTTTAATCTTATTGAATTAAAGTATGCCAAAAACATTAAAAAACCAAAAAAATCTTTACTTTTAAAAACCGCGCTTTGATTTGACATATTTTAAAATTTTGTCGAGGGACAGATTAGGACAACGATCCGAAACGGCCTCGCTCCTAAAGGAAAACAAAATTTTTAAAATTTAATTAATTATAAGTTTTATAAAGCATAAGGTTTTACAAAAAAAAAAAAAAAAAAAAAAAAAAAAAGGCTGAAAACACTGTAGCCGGCACCCCATGCGATCGCATGGGGTTTGCACTTGGAACCCATGCGATCGCATGGGGACCAAATGCTGGTCAGGAACAAATACAGCAGAGAGTCTGCTTCTACACCACAACACACACACATACCCGAAAATACTCCCAAATATTCACCAAATTTCACCAAAATTCACCGTAATTCGTCATTTTTCTTGCTCTAATCATGCCTAGATTCTCATTCTTCAGCAAATTGGTAAAAATTACACTCCTAAACTCTATAAATTCCTAGTTTTTGTGATAATTACCAATTTTTTACCTAATGCAATTTTGTTAATTTCTAATGTAATTAGTGTTAAATTGTTAGTATTTTATGCATGTATAACCTAGATTGATGCTATTTAACATGATTTGAAGCCAAAAACTTCAAAATTTTTAGAAATCTAGGGTTTGTGTTCTTGAGCAATTTGGGGCTTTTTGATATAAACAGGTTATGGCCGATTTTTGTCATGAATTATTGCTAAATTGAGTAGTGTAACATGTTTAGATAGTTAAATGATCCAAACAATGATCCTAAACATGATTTTTGGAGATTAAAGTGGACTTTTTAAGTCCAAAATTCATGAACTTGATTAATGTGATATATTTTCCATTTGAGACTTGTTTAATTATTAATAATGAATATTCTGACATGTTATTTGAGTTAAATGCTTATGAATTTTGTATACATTTTCATATATGCTTATTTGAAAAGTGTAGAATTGTGAAAAATTGTGAAAATGTGTATAAGTTTAATTTTGATTTAACATGTTATAGTGATTGTTTTAAGTTGTTATTTTGCTAACACTAATGCATATTTGGATGCACAATTTTTGTGTTTAATGTGTTTTACAGAGAGCCGATACTGGAGGTTCAGGAGCATCATCATCTAGACGACCAGCACCAGAACCAGAACCAGAAATGCAACACGAACAAGAACCACAACATGAACAACAACAGCCTGATCAGCACATACCTTATTATGATCCAGTACAGTTTGTTGATGAATTCATAGTATTCCCAATGAGGCCGCCAGTAGAATTCCCAACGATTTCTGAGCACACTCTACATCCTAATCTGAGATTTGATAGAAGATGGAGAGATTACGAGACATATCAAAGGAACAAATTCAAATTGGTAACAAAAAATGTAGAGGTGCCAAGGGTAATTGATTGGGCCCCTTTGGAAACGGTCCATCTAGCTGACCGTGTTAGACAGCTTTTAGTTCAAAGGTATGGCAGTTCTTCTTTTACAGATTGGGAACGTCTTTTCACCATTCGTAGACCTGTATATAAGGAATGGTGTGTTGAGTTGATGAGTACTGTATCACTTGATACAAATATAGTTAGGATAGATGATAGAAGATTTCTTAGGTTTATCCTTGGCGGTAGGATGTACAGAATGTCCATGCTGGACATGGCCAGGGCCTTACAGATATATACTCCTGGTGAGTTGCTATTACCCGATTGTACAAACTTGATTCATTATGGTGAACGGGTAGATAGTAACTTTGACACTGACGCCATTTGGAGGCGTATGTCACATTTTGATGTTTTTACACGAGCAGGAGGACACTCCTATACACATATTGACAGAGCCGAGCTTCGTATTATTCATAGATTTTTGGCCAACTCGATTACACAAAGAGGTCATAATAAAGAAAAAATTACCTTATATGATTTATTCTACCTAAAGTGTATTCGGGATCCTAGAAGCTTTGTCAATATCCCTTACTGTGTTGCTTTTTATTTATCTAAAATGGTAGAGGGAATGCAGGACGGGAGTATAATAGGAGGAGGTATTTTTGTTACTCTCATTGGAGAGTATTTAGGTGTTGATAGGAACCAAGGGGGTCCATTACAGATTTGTAGAGAACAGGTTGAGCCCTTAGGATTGAAAGTTTATGTAGGTGCTAAGGTATTGAAAAGTAGACGTAACCAGGCAGTACCCTATGAGGGATCTCATCCTCAGGTAGAGAGAGGCTCAGGCGAGGAAATGGAGGATGCGGAAGACATTAGGGATGTCTTTCGAGATGCTATTCTTGACGTCCACGTTCGTATAGATGAGGAAGCAATGACGAACGCGGCAAGACATAGTATGTATGAGCAGTGGAACTCCGAGCGAGTATACGAGGATTATAGGCGACGCCAACACGATAGCTGGTTAGTTCATCAGCACCAAATCATGAGCCAGCTATCATATCAGGTACCAAATAACTATGTACCTACTCGACCTGCTCATTTTCCGCCACATAGCCCCGATATCTGACCACCCTTTAACCGGTATGACTATAATCAAGCCTATCAGAACACCTATAACCAACAATGGAACCCACCCGATGAGATGAACTGGAACCCCTATCCATACTGATTTAGTTCCAATTGGTTATTTTTATGATTTTTATGTTTTTATCTTTTGAGTTTTTCATGTTTAAACTTATATTATTGGATAAATTTGTGTAATTTTTATTATTTTATTATTATTGTGTACTAATATTTCATATTTAGAATTTGAAAATGGGATATTAAGTCCCATTTCAAATTGCCATGCATGATTATACTTGTATGTATGTATATTGTCGATTGTTCAAAACAGGGTAAAACATCGCATTTTCAAAGACTGGCATTAAGTTCAGCAAAAGCTACTAATTTTGACGACAAGATAACAAATAAATGTGATGTCACTACAGACGGAATGAACAAATGATGTGCACCATTTATCATTCAGCAAACAAACGCCAATATATTTGGAAACTTTGGTAAAATTTAATCATTTTCACACAAATCACCCTCAATAATTTAAATTGTTACTGATTTCTTGCAAATGAGGGCATTGCAAGATCTTAAGTGTGGGAAGGGGTTAAATTCTTTCGGATTTTAAAATTTTTATCTTAAACACTTGGTTACCATTAAAAATACTAGTAAAGCAGTAGTTGTATTAGAATCTAGTGCTCTCTAATAAAAAAGAACAGCCCTAGTCTTATATACTGACTACCCAATTCTAGTAAAATTTTTCAAAATTTTCAATTAAATGAATTCAAATCATGTTTATACATATTTATGAACGATAAAACTAGGTTTTAACACCGAAATTATTGTTACCTCGGAAAGGACATAAATTGAGAAACAAACTAAAATGTTAAAATTCATTTAAAATGGAATAGAGGACGATAAAAAGGAAAATAAAAGCCAAGTGTGGGAAAATTTACCAAGTTATTTTAAACATATGTCACATATATCTGTAACAAATAACTGAAAATACTTTTGCTTTGAACTAAACTAAACTGTTTTACCCAATGAAAGAAAAGAAGAGATGGATCTACACGATGAATCAATTCCATCATTAAAAGGAAGTAAAGTCTTCCGAAAAAGAAACGCGCTTCTTAATTTAGGTCATGAAGTTGTCATCCAGACCAGCTGTAGGTTGACGAAAAATCTAGAAAAGTCATCACTAAAATCAGCAGGAAATCCACGGACCTCAGCATTAAACAGGGTCGCCAAATGGTCAGATTTATCCTAACCATGAGAAGGATTTATCTCGTACAATGGGGGGGCACCATGCAAATTAGCTGGATAAGACTAATGAATCAGATCCCCAGAAAGGATAATCTCCTTAAAGATTAAAAATCAGCTTTTAAGACTGATATTACTCAATCCTAGAGATTGACCTTAAAGATTGAGAATTCAAACTCATGGAATTCAATGATATCTAAACTCGAGCTTGAACGAGAAAATATTTTGATCAAAATTATAAACCGATTTGTTTTCTGAAAACCCTATTTTCAATGCGTTCATTACCATTGAACGTAAAATCCTAGGAATTCACCTGGAATTCATTAGGTCACCTGAACTAAATCGGGTGTCAACCGTAAGAACGGTGGTTGCATAGTGGTCAAAGACAGGACCTTGTGCCATACCGAAAAATCATAAGGGTAAGCTTTACTATTGCTCCTACCAAGGATAGTAATTGCGTCCGACACGTTATAGACCATAATTAAAAGCATGTCAGGGGACATTGCCTTAACAGTTGCTTGTTCAACGCTTTCCTTTACAACCGGACGGTAGTTTACCGAAAGGTAATATACGGGACAAGTAAACTGGACGTGTTGCTTTCCAAATACAAGGTTAGCAAGTGGATGACACAAAACCGCAAGTTTTGAGCTAAAATTTTCAAATCTGAAACCCACCAAACCCACAAAAATATTTTGCAAACACCGGTAAAGGGTTATTCCGGAAAACTTATCTAGGGTAAAAACTAGATTTAATTTTCAAAAGATCAAATGTTTTCATAAAGATCCAATTTCCTTAATGGATCTAAATTTTTATAGTCATGTGGGACTGTAAACCATATCGTTACTACCATTGTTTATACCGTCGTATAAAAATCACTGATGTACAAAGTGTGAAGAATAAAGAAGTGATTCTAGTATTTCAAGACGATATTGCTTGAGGACAAGCAACGCTCAAGTGTGGGAATATTTGATAATGCTAAAAACGAACATATATTTCATAGCATTATTCCTTAAGAAAGACAAGCTTTTAGTTGCAATTATTCTATTTACAAGTGATATTCGTTTAAATAATAAAAGGTGAAGACAAAAGACAGATTCGACGAATTGAAGACGCAAACGACCAAAAAGCTCAAAAGTACAAAAGACAATCAAAGAGGTTCCAATTATTGATAAGAAACGTCTCGAAATTACAAGAGTACAAGATTCAAAATGCAAAGTACAAAATATAAAATTGTACGCAAGGACGTTCGAAAATCCGGAACCGGGACCGGAGTCAACTCTCAACGCTCGACGAAATGGACTAAAAATTACAAGTCAACTATGCACATAAATATAATATAATATTTAAATAATTCTTATAATTATTTAATATATTATAATATTTATAAAACGTCGGCACAAGGAAACAAGCAACATGTGAGCTCTCCCAGCTGGCCATGCGATCGCATGGCCAGGAAGAAGGAAGTCCATGCGATCGCATGGCATGAAAAGTCAGGCCACACCTCCTATAAAAATCGAGCTTTGGTGAACCAAAAACGATATCCATCTTTCTCTCTTCTCTCATATATACGTAAAATATATATATATATATATAATTTATATTTTAATTTTAATTTTAATTATAATTCTAATAATAAGGGTATGTTAGCGAATGTTGTAAGGGTGTAAGTCGAAATTCTGTCCGTGTAACGCTACGCTATTTTTAATCATTGTAAGTTATGTTCAACCTTTTTATATTAATGTCTCGTAGCTAAGTTATTATTATGCTTATTTAAAACGAAGTAATCATGATGTTGGGCTAATTACTAAAATTGGGTAATTGGGCTTTGTACCATAATTGGGGTTTGGACAAAAGAACGACACTTGTGAAAATTAGACTATGGGCTATTAATGGGCTTTATATTTGTTTAACTAAATGATAGTTTGTTAATGTTAATATAAAGATTTACAATTGGGCGTCCCTATAAATTACCATATACACTCGATCGGATACGATGGGCGGGGTATTTATATGTACGAATAATCGTTCATTTAACTGGACACGGGAATGGATTAATAGCCACTAGAATAATTAAAACAGGGGTGAAATTACATTCAAGGGTAATTGGTGTAATTGTTAACAAAGTAATAAAACCTTGGTTTACACGCAGTCGATAACCTGGTGTATTCACTAAACAAAGTATTAAAACCTTGTTACAATTCGAATCCCCAATTAGTTGGAATATTTAACTTCGGGTATAATAATAATTTGACGAGGACACTCGCACTTTATATTTATGACTGATGGACTGTTATGGACAAAAACCAGACGGACATATTAAATAATCCAGGACAAAGGACAATTAACCCATGGGGCATAAAACTAAAATCAACACGTCAAACAGCATGATTACGGAAGTTTAAATAAGCATAATTCTTTTATTTCATATTTAATTTCCTTTATTTTATATTTAATTGCACTTCTAATTATCGCACTTTTATTTATTGTTATTTAATCGCACTTTTAATTATCGTACTTTTTAATTATCGCAATTTTATTTTATCGCACTTTTATTATTCGCAATTTCATTATCGTTATTTACTTTACACTTTAAATTAAGTCTTTTATTTATTTAATATTTTACATTAGGTTTTAACTGCGACTAAAGTCTTAAAATCGACAAACCGGTCATTAAACGGTAAAAACCCCCCCTTTATAATAATAATATTACTTATATATATATTTGTATTTTTATAAAAAGTAAACTAATATAGCGTTAAGCTTTGTTTAAAGATTTCCCTGTGGAACGAACCGGACTTACTAAAAACTACACTACTGTACGATTAGGAACACTGCCTATAAGTGTTGTAGCAAGGTTTAAGTATATCCATTCTATAAATAAATAAATATCTTGTGTAAAATTGTATCGTATTTAATAGTGTTTTCTGCTAAAATTAATAACTATTTTATATACACCTCGCTTAACATCACCCTGGCCATGTCCAGCATGGACATCCTGTACATCCTACCGCCAAGTATAAATCTAAGAAAACTTCTATCATCTAATCTATCTACATCTACATTTAATGCTATAGTACTCATCAGCTCAATACACCATTCCTTATATACAGGTCTACGAATGGTGAATAGACGTTCCCAATCGGTAAAAGAAGAACTGCCATACCTTTGAATCAGATGCTCCCTAACACGGTCAGCTAGTTGGACCCTTTCCAAAGGATCCCAATCAATTACCCTAGGCACCTCTACATCTTTCATTATTAATTTGAATTTATTACTTTGATATGTCGGGTAATCTCTCCATCGTCTATCGAATCTCAGATTAGGATGCAACATGTGTTCAAGAATCGTTGGGTATTCTACAGGTGGATGCATCGGAAATACTATGAATTCATTAACAAACTGTAGCGAATCATAATAAGGTACATGTTGATCAGGCTGATGTTGTTGTTCCTGTTGTTGTTCTGGTTCGGGTTCTGGTTCTTGAGCAGGTCGTCTAGATGATGATGATGATGAACCTCCAGTATCGGCTCTCTGTAAAACACATTAAACACAAAATTTGTGCATCCAAATATGCATTAGTGTTAGCAAAATAACAACTTAAAACAATCACAATAACATGTTCAATCAAAATTAAACTTATACACATTTTCACAATTTTTTTTTTTACAATTTTACACTTTTTCAAATAAGCACATATGAAAATGTATACAAAGTTCATAAGCATTTAACTCAAATAACATGTTAAAACAACCTTTACTAACAATTAAACAAGTCTCAAATGGCAATTATATCAAATTAATCAAGTTCATGAATTTTGCACCTAAAAAGTCTACTTTAATCTTCAAAAATCATGTTTAGGATTAAAGTTTGGATCATTTAGCTACCTAAACATGTTACACTACTCAATTTAGCAATAATTCATGACAAAAATCGGCCATAACCTGTTTATATCAAAAAGCCCCAAATTGCTCAAGAACACAAACCCTAGATTTCTAAAAATTTTGAAGTTTTTGACTTTAAATCTTGTTAAATAGCATCAATCTAGGTTATACATGCATAAAATACTAACAATTTAACTCTAATTACACTAGAAATTAACAAAATCAAATTATGAAAAATATAGCTCAAGAACACTTAAAATCAAATTTAAAGAGATTTAGGGGTGAAATTGTTACCCTTTTTGATAAACTCCTTATCAAATTCATGTTTAAAGCGAATTGTAGCGAGAAATTTGGTTGAATTTGGTGAAAAATGGTGAATTTTAGAGAGAATTTTGGGGTATTTTCGTGGGTTTGTATGTGTGTTTTGATGAAGAACAGCTCGCTGAGAGCTTTTGTTTCTAGCCAAAATTCCAGGGCCATGCGATCGCATGGCTATAAAGGCCAAACTCCATGCGATCGCATGGAGTCCGAGAACAGTGAATTTTCCTTTTTTTTTTTTTGCATACTTTAATTCAATAAGATTAAAAATAATGATAATAAAAGTTCTCGTCCCTCCCTTGGGTAGAGCAATTTCGGTTCAACGACCTAGTCTTCAACTCACGACGAATTTTTAGAAATCAATTTTTTTAACTTAGCGAAATAAAGTAAATTTTTGTTTTTAAATTCACACCAAACTTAAATTTAAGATGCATAAAATTAAAAATTCATATTAAAAATTCACACCAAACTTAAATTATATTTTTATTTTTATACATACAAACTTATATTAAAAATATTAATTTTTCAAATATTTACAATTTTAAATATATTGATTTAAAAATTTTACAATATTATTTTAATATTAATTTAAAAAAAAAGTAAAAATAAAATTAAAAATCTTTTTGGTCTTTTATCCCACTTTAATCAATCAAATATTATCAAAAACATACGCTCCTCTTTTCGGTAAAGTAATTTCGGTTACATAACCTAGTTTAACTCATGACGAATTTTTGAAATATTTTAGGTTGATTGATTAAAGATATTTATACCTTAAGAATAAACGGTAAATTTCGCAGTGATGTAATAAATTTTTGTATGATATCAATAATTTCGGTCGCAAAACCTAATTTTATTGAGTACCAATTTAATACTTTATAGCGAACGATTTAGCGTTTATTATCAAAAGGTTAAAAACAATAAAAATAAAAATAAAAATTGAAAACTGTACAAACTTACCTGTGAAATAGAATTCTTAGTGACCTGTTTTAGCCCACTCATAAGATAGTCAGACTAATTGGTTTTCCATAGCTACATAGGCGTAACCTCGAGCATTTAATGTTTTTTTCTTCTAAACATATGAACGGTCCGTCTCTGCATAAAGTAACAAATTCAGTATTGGAATATGTCTGATTCGTCGAACATTTTCCTTCGTGTGACCATTTTCCGCATTTGTGACATCTTTCAAGGTGTCGTGCTCTTCTTTTCACTGCGGATTTTGATTTTCCTTTACCAAATTGTAACTTATTATTTTCGTTTCTGGATTCTTTTCTTACTCCGTCCAATTTACCTCTGATTAATGATACTATTTCACTTAGAAGGGTGTCGTTATTACATTTAGTGATCAAAGCGTGTAGCATTAGACCATGGTTTAGTTCACAGGAAGTCTTCATCTCGTAAAACCTATAAAAAAAAAAAATTCAGAATGGGGGGAGAAGACTAGTTCTTTAGGGTCTGCTAGGGAAAGACCATTCGGGTTCCATTCTTAGAAACTACACGAAAACGGAACATCTAATCTAACAGAAATACATATTATCCTTTAAAGACTTGATTCTCCCCACACTTAGTTAGCTGTGGTGTCGAAATTTTGATTAACTTCGTTGTCGACTTCCATTGGACTATCTATGTAATGTTTAACTCTGTGACCATTAACTTTAAATTTAATCCCATTTGAATTTATTAACTCTATTGTTCCGTATGGGAAAACTCTTTTGACTATGAATGGTCCAGACCATCTTGATTTCAATTTTCCAGGAAATAGCTTGAATCGTGAATTGAAAAGAAGAACTCTATCTCCTTCTTTAAATTCTTTTGAACTTCTGATTCTTTTATCATGCCATTTCTTCGTTCTTTCCTTATAGATTAATGAATTTTCGTATGATTCAAGTCTTAATTCTTCTAATTCATTTAGCTGACTTAATCGTAGACGTCCGGCTTCATGTAAATCAAGATTACATGTCTTCAAAGCCCAAAATGCTTTGTGTTCAATTTCTACTGGAAGATGACATGCTTTTCCGTAAACGAGTTTAAAAGGTGTGGTTCCAATTGGAGTTTTGTAGGCTGTTCTAAAAGCCCAGAGCGCATCCTCCAATTTAATGGACCATTCCTTCGGATTTGATCCTACGATTTTTTCTAGAATACGTTTTAAAGCTCGGTTGGTATTTTCAACTTGTCCACTTGTTTGTGGATGATATGCGGTGGAGATTTTATGAGTTACTCCATATCTTTTGAGAGCTTTCTCAAGTTGATTATTACAAAAATGAGTACCCCGATCACTTATTAAAGCTTTCGGTGTTCCGAACCTTGCAAAAAGATGTTTTAAAAAATTGACTACAACTCGTGCATCGTTAGTTGGGAGAGCTTGTGCTTCCGCCCATTTAGATACATAATCAATGGCAACGAGAATGTAGAGATTATTATGAGATTTTGGAAATGGACCCATAAAGTCAATACCCCAAATGTCAAATACTTCACATACTTGAATGACATTTTGTGGCATTTCATCACGTTGACTTATTTTTCCAGCCCTTTGACAAGCATCATAGGATTTGCAAAGAAGGTATGCGTATTTGAAAATTGTAGGCCAATAGAATCCAGCATCGTAAACTTTTCTTGCTGTAAGTTGAGGCCCATAATGCCCTCCTGTTGGTCCTGTGTGACAATGGTTTAAGATTTGACTAGCTTCATCTCCGAATACACATCGGCGTATTATTCCATCGGGACAACTTTTAAACAATGTGGATCTTCCCAGAAATAGTGTTTTATATCACTAAAGAATTTCTTTCGTTTTTGGTACGACAATCCTTTTTTAAGGAATCCACATACTAAGTAGTTTGCATAGTATGCAAACCATGGAATTTTATTATAATCTATCTTCAATAGATATTCATCAGGAAAGTTGTCTTGTATTGCCGATTCATTTAGAACTTCTAATTCGGGATTTTCAAGACGAGAAAGATGATCAGCGGTGAGATTTTCTGCTCCCTTTTTGTCTCGGATTTCAATTTTGAACTCTTGTAAGAGTAAGATCAAACGGATTAATCGTGGTTTGGCATTTAGTTTCGAAAATAGGTATCTAAGAGCAGAATGGTCGGTATAGACCACCGTTTTTGCTAAAACGAGATATGAACGAAATTTGTCAAAAGCAAAGACAATAGCAAGGAGTTCTTTTTCAGTAGTTGTATAATTTGTTTGTGCTCCTTGTAACGTCTTACTAGCATAATATATAGGTTTAAATCGTTTTTCAATCCTTTGTCCTAAAACGGCTCCCATTGCAAAATCACTTGCATCGCACATTAGTTCGAATGGTAGATTCCAATTTGGAGTTATCATGATCGGCGCATTAGTGAGTTTTTCTTTAAGAATATTAAAAGATTTGATGCATTCATCTGAAAAGATGAATGGAGCATCCTTTTCTAGGAGTTTATTCATAGGAGTGGCAATTTTAGAAAAATCTTTTATAAAACGTCGGTAAAAACCGGCATGCCCTAGAAAACTCCTAACTCCTCTAACATTGGTGGGATGTGGAAGTTTAGCAATTACATCTACTTTAGCTCTATCCACTTTAATTCCTTCCTTTGAAATTTTATGACCAAGAACGATGCCTTTTTTAACCATGAAATGACATTTCTCCCAATTAAGTACTAGATTTGATTGTTCGTATCTAATAAGCATTCGTTCAAGATTTACTAGACATGTTTCAAAAGTATCACAGAAGACTGAAAAGTCATCCATGAAAACTTCCATGCATTCTTCTATCATGTCGTGAAAAATCGCCATTATACACCTTTGAAAGGTTGCAGGGGCGTTGCAAAGTCCAAATGGCATGCGTTTGTAAGCAAAAGTACCATAAGGGCACGTGAATGTGGTTTTCTCTTGATCCTCGGGTGCTATTGGAATTTGAAAATATCCGGAAAAACCATCAAGAAAACAATAATAACTATTTCCGGCTAATCTTTCCAACATTTGATCAATAAAAGGTAAGAGAAAGTGATTTTTTCTGGTGGCATCATTTAATTTTCTATAATCAATACAAACACGCCATCCTGTTACAGTCCTAGTAGGAATAAGCTCATTTTTTTCATTTGTAATGACAGTCATGCCACCCTTCTTAGGCACGTATTGAACTGGGCTTACCCATGGACTATCAGAAGTTGGATAAATTAGACCTGCATCTAGCAGTTTAATAATTTCTTTCTTAACAACATCTTGCATATTAGGATTTAGTCTACGTTGGCATTGCACATACGTTTTATGACCTTCTTCCATAAGGATTTTATGTGTGCAATACGAAGGACTTATTCCTTTAATATCATGAATTTTCCATGCAATAGCTGGTTTATGAGCTTTTAGCACAGAAATGAGTTGAGATGTTTCATTTTCAGTAAGAGAAGACGATATTATTACAGGTAATTCAGACTCACCATGTAAATAAGCGTATTCCAAATGGTTTGGAAGTGGCTTTAACTCTAATGTCGGTGGTTCTTCTATCGATGATTTTTTATCGATATCTGTCTTCTTCTTTTAGCATTTGAATTTCTTCTGTTGTTGGTTCATATCCCTTATCCATAAGTGTAGCTATCATTTCAGTTTCATCAATTGGTTCAGTTCCTTCTCCTAAAGAACATTCTCCTGTTCCTTGTAATTCTGGAAATTCTTCTAACAATTCTGCATGTGATTCTATAGTTTGAATATAATAACATGTATCATCTACAGATTGCGGTTGTTGCATGGCTCTATCAACTGAAAAGGTAACACTCTCTTCCTTTATACTTAGGGTCAGTTTCTTACCGAACACGTCTATTATTGCTTTAGCCGTGTTTAAGAATGGTCTTCCTAATATGAGAGGTACTCGAGAATCTTCTTCCATGTCCAGAATAACAAAATCTACTGGAAATACTAAAGTTCCAACTTTAACTAGCATATTCTCCATTATCCCTCTAGGATATTTTACTGATCTATCGGCTAGTTGTATGCTTATTCATGTTGGTTTCAATTCTCCAAGGTCTAGTTTAGCGTATAGTGAATACGGCATTAGATTTATACTAGCACCTAAGTCCGCCAATGCTTCTATTGAACTAAGACTACCCAGAAAACATGGAATTGTGAAACTTCCTGGATCTGATAATTTTTCTGGTATCTTATTCAACAGCACTGCAGAACAATTAGCATTCATAGTAACAGCCGAGAGTTCTTCCATTTTCTTTCTATTTGTGATTAGATCTTTCAAAAATTTAGCATATCTAGGCATTCCTGAAATCACATCAATGAAAGGAAGATTTACATTTATCTGTTTAAACATATCCAAGAATTTGGATTGCTCGGCTTCAAGTCTCTCTTTTCTCATTTTACTCGGGTAAGGAAGTGGTGGTTGGTATGGTTTAACATAAGGTTTAGCCTTAACTGTGTTATCTTCATTAACCTTTTCAACTACCGGTTCTTTTTCCTTATCTTGATCAGATTATGGTTCTTGTGGAGTAGGAATAGCATTATCAGAAATTACAGGTATTTCAAGTGGTTTAAGTGTGATACCACTTCTTGTGGTAATGGCTTTAGCTATTTCATTTCGGGGGTTAGCATTAGTATCTCTAGATAGACTTCCCGGTTTTCTTTCACCTATCAACCTTGCTAGGTTGCTCCCTTCGTGTTCCAGATTTTGAATAGAAGCTTGTTGATTTCTAAATGCTTGAGCATTTTGTTCATTGGTTTGTTTCTGAGATGTGAAAAATTGAGTTTGAGATTCAACTAGCTTCGAAATCATGTCTTCTAAATTTGGATTTTTATCAACGGTTTGTGGTGGTTTATTTTGAAAAATATGTCTTTGCTGATTGTAAGTATTGTTAGATACTTGTTGATTGATAGGACCTTGTTGGTTGTTGTATGGAACATTTCGGTTATAATTCTGGTTTTGATTGTAGTTTGGTCTTGGCGGTTGATAATTATTCTGATAATTATTTCCAGGCCTTTGGTTTATGTATGAAACATTCTCTCTTTATTCTATTGTTAGTTCAATACTGAGACAATCTTTTGTCAAATGTGGTCCTCCACACTGCTCACAACTAATTCGTATTGAGTGAATATCTTTAGTCATCTTTTCCATTCGTCTCTCAATAGCATCTATCTTTGCAGAAATGGAATCTAAGTCATGGCTAGAATCGGCTCTAGCTGCTTTAGATGATCTAACGATATCTTTTTCTTGGTGCCACTCATGTGAGTGGGAAGCAGTGTTATCAATAATTTTGTAAGCGTTAGTTTCTGTTTTCTTCATAATGGAACCACCAGCTGCTATATCGATGTCTTTTCTTGTTGTGATGTCGCATCCTTGGTAGAATATTTGTACTATTTGACAAGTGTCTAAACCATGTTGCGGACATCCTCTCAATAACTTTCCAAATCGTGTCCATGCCTCATATAGAGTTTCGTTTGGCTTTTGTGTGAACGTAACAATTTCTCCTTGAAGTCTCACGGCTTTAGATGCCGGAAAGAATTGTTTAAGAAATTTTTCAACTAAAACGTCCCATGTATCAATCGCCCCTTCAGGTAACGATTCTAACCAATCTTTGGCTTCTCCCTTTAAAGTCCAGGGAAATAACATGAGATATATTTGTTCATCCTCCACTTCTCTTATTTTAAATAGTGTGCAGATCCTATTAAAGGTACGAAGATGTTCATTTGGATCTTCCTTCGGCGCACCACTAAATTGGCATTGATTAGTTACCATGTGTAGAATTTGTCCCTTGATTTCATAATCTGGCGCATTTATGTCAGGTTGAGTAATTGCGTGACCTTGGCTAGTGCGTTTAGCTCTCATTCGGTCTTCCATACTTAGATGTTCCAGATTCTCCATGATTGAATTTGTTGAATCTGAATCACTATAGGATTCTGATTTAATGGTAGGTTCCTCAACAATCTCTGTTTGAATGATTGGTGGTACCGGAGGAAAGATTAATAGTTCAGGATCTATGAATTGTCCCTGAATATTCTCCGGATTCTCAAATGTGAGGTCGGGTTCAAAAAATGGATTATCGGAAATTTGAATTGGAGTACTTGGTCGACTGGATGACGATTCTAAAGAAAAATCAACGGCGACAATATTTGCTAGATGTCTTGATCGAGTTACAGGTGGTGAACGTATAAAAGGTGGTGAACGTTTTGCTCGGTGCATTCACTGAATATCCGATTAGTTATAAAAATAAGAAAAATTATATAAGTTATCAAATTAATAGACTTTTCTGATTTTGCCCACGTTTCGAATAGCCAAAAGATGCAGCAGAGGGGCATGATTCGTTTGGTCTCAATATAATTGAGTACTGTTTGGCTCCAATAACCCGGTCCACGTACAAATCCAACTATTACTACGAACCAGAAAATTTTGATGTCTATCAATTTAACCACTTAAAATAATTTTTCGTTAAAGTTTAAAGAAATTTAGAGAGAAGAAATAGAAAAATTCTATGTCCTAAAAACTAGAATGTCGAGAAATAAGAAAGAAAAAGAGCGCGTCGAAAAACGTCAAAAAATAAAAAGTCGAAAAATAAAAATAAGAATGTAGCGCGTCGAAACTTAAAAAGGAACTAAAAACTAAAAATTAAAAGTTGCGTCTAAAAATATTAAAGCTTAAAAGAAATTCTATATCCCAAATGGCAATAACTTAAAAAGGTACTAAAATATAAAAATGGCGTCGCAAAATTCTAAAGCACTTAAATCTTAGTCTAAAGAAAAAGCACTTAAGGGATTTTACGGCAAAGCCTAAAAATCTAGAAGTAAAAATAACTATGGCAAAAACTATGACTTGAAACTAAAAACGAGCGAAAAATACAAATATTACGCTAAAACGAATAAAAAGGTACAAAATATAAAAATATACTTAAAGTTGTAAAAAGTATAATTTTTATAAAAATATTATTTTTATATTATTTATTTAATAAAACTATTAATTTTATAACTTATTAAAACTAATTAAACTAATTAAAACAAATTAATTAAAAACTAAACTAAATTAATTAACTACTAAACCCTAATTAGGGTTTTAAATACAGTATATAATAATTATAATTATAATTAAACCCTAACTGTCGGCTGAGGTTACCAGGCCTGTTAAATCAGGTCATGCGATCGCATGGCCTGACCGTTGAAATACCATGCGATCGCATGGTCTACGAAATTAGGCCAGACTTTGGGCTGCTACAGTGATCGGGCCGAGTGCTTATTTAATTTTTTTTTTTTATGTTTTCTGATTTAGATATTTATATAATATATTTATATAAATTAAATAAAACTTATATTTTTACAAAATAAAAATAAAGAAACTTTATAGAACTTAAATATTTAACAAACTCTTAAAAATATTTAAATTTTGTTTTTCTTTTTATATTTTCGAATATTTAAAACGTATTTTTATAAAAGCGTAGTTTTATAAAAGTAAACTAAAAATTAATAAAAATCTTTTTTTATATAGCGTTGCGCTTCCGGCGTTTAAGCAAGAATGTTCCCCGGCAGCGGCGCCAAAAATACTTGATGTGTGCGAGGTGTACTAGGAAATAGTATTATTTTTACAACGTAATACTATTAAATATGATATAATTTTACACAAGATATTTATTTATTTATAGAATGGATATACCTAAACCTTGCTACAACACTTATAGGCAGTGTACCTAATCGTACAGTAGTGTAGTTTTTAGTAAGTCCGGTTCGTTCCACAGGGATCTCTTAAACAAGCTTAATGCTATAATTTTAAAAACTATATTTGTAAAAATACAAAAATATATATATATATATATATATATATATATATATATATATATATATATATATATATATATATATATATATATATAAGTAATATTATTATTATTAAAGGGGGTTTTTACCGTTTAATGACCGGTTTGTCGATTTTTAAAACTTTAGTCGCAGTTAAAACCTAATGTAAAATATTAAAAATAAATATAACTTAATTTAAAGCATAAAGTAAATAACGATAATGAAATTGCGATAAATAAAAGTGCGATAAAATACGATGACAATAAATAAAAGTGCGATAATTAAAAGTGCAATTAAATATGAAATAAAAGAATTATGCTTATTTAAACTTCCGTAATCATGATGTTTGACGTGTTGATTTTTAGTTTATTCTCATGGGTTAATTGTTCTTTGTCCTGGATTATTTAATATGTCCGTCTGGTTTTTGTCCATAACAGTCCATCAGTCATGAATATAAAGTGCGAGTGTCCTCGTCAAATTATCATTATATCCGAAGTCAAATATTCCAACTAATTGGGGACTTAAACTGTAACAAGGTTTTAATACTTTGTTTAATAATTACACCAGGATATCGACTGCGTGTAACCCAAGGTTTTAATACTTTGTTAACAATTATGCCAAGTGTCCTTGTACATAATTTCACCCCTGTTTTAATAATTCCATAGACTATTAATCCATTCCCGTGTCCGGTTAAATGAACGATTATTCGTACATATAAATATCCCGCCCATCGTATCTGATCGAGTGTATATGGTTATTTATAGGTATGTCCAATTGTAAATCTTTATATTAAATTAACAAACTATCATTTAGTTAAATAAATATAAAGCCCATTAATAGCTCATAGTCTAATTTCCACAAGTGTCGTTCTTTTGTCCAAACCCCAATTATGGTACAAAGCCCAATTACCCAATCTTAATAATTTAGCCCAACATCATGATTACTTCGGTATTAAATAAGCATAATAATAACTTAGCTACGAGACATTTAATTTAAAAATAACATTAACCATAACTTACAGTGATTAAAAATAGCGTAGCGTTACACGGACAGAATTTCGACTTACACCCTTACAACATTCGCTAACATACCCTTATTATTAGAATTTAAAATTAAAATTATAATATAAATATAAATATATTTACGTATAGATAGAGAGATGGATATGGATATATTTTTCGTTCACCAAACTGCGAATTTATAGGACCTGGGGCTGAAAAAGTGTTCCATGCGATCGCATGGCTTTCTGCCTTCCAGGCCATGCGATCGCATGGCCAGCTGGTGAAGTTCACATGCCTTTGTTTCTTTGCTTGCCGACGTTTATAAATAATAATATAATATATAAATAATTATAAGAATTATTTAAATATTATATTTTATTTATGTGCATAGTTAACTTGTAATTTTTAGTCCGTTGCGTCGAGCGTTGAGAGTTGACTTTGGTCCCGGTTCTGGATTTTCGAACGTCCTTGCGTATAATTTAATATCTTGTACTTTGCGTTTCGCGTCTTGTACTCTTTTAATTTTGAGACGTTTCTTATCAATAATTGGAACCTCTTTGATTGTATTTTGTACTTTTGAGCTTTTTGGTCGTTTGCGTCTTCAATTCGTCGAATCTGTCTTTTGTCTTCACTTTTTATTATTTAAACGAATATCACTTGTAAATAGAACAATTGCAATTAAAAGCTTGTCTTTCTTGAGGAATAATGCTATGAAATATATGTTCATTTTTAGCATTATCACGTATCATACTTTTACACTTTGAACACAAGTAAGAAAACGAACATTCCACGTACGAGTTTGAACAAAAAGCCTCAATTCAATTATCATTAGTTACACTTGCAGGGTGTAAACGAGAACTTATATTATGTGATCACATGGGCTTGACGAGCCTCATTCGGACGGTTCGCTACCGTTAGCGGATGAAATATATTTTCGAGTATAGTGTATGTTCTAACACTACGTAACAGGGTACAAAACAGTTAAGTTTGATAATTGGGTGCCCGCGAAACAAATAACAAACTTTGGAATGCAAATGATTTTGATAATCATCTTATATTAAATCTTGTGGTTCAAATACAACGTTTACTAAAACACCTATGATTTCACCAACGTTTTCGTTGACAGTTTTCTATATGTTTTCTCAGGTCCTTGAATGCTTAAGGATACATGCTTCCGCTTACTTTTTGATACTTGCTTGGATGTCGAGTATACGTGCATTGTTGGAGCTTCTTTTGACTACTTTTATAAATTGTGTCGCATAGGTTTCATTTGTACGTTAAACATTGAAATATAACTAGTCATTGAACTACTTTTGTAAACTTGAAATATCCTTTTACTTATGAAATGAATGCGACATATTTTGGTCAAACGTCACGTTAAAGACTTATGACCACGTAACGGGACCTAAGTAGTCGGCGCCGTCAAACATGATTTGGTCGGGTCTCTACAGATGGTATCAGAGCATTGGTTGTAGGGATTTAGAGTTCATTGGTGTCAACCCCGAGTCATAGGGTACATTAGTGAGTCTAGACTACAACCGGCATATAGACTTGAAGTAGGAATTACTTGACTACTTGTGCATTTATACTCGAACGTTTCTACTCATATCTACTCTTATTTCATCTTAATCTCACGTCGTTTAATTTAATTGACACGCCACCTTGACTTAGTGAAATAATATCGAATGCATATATGAATTAGGGTAATATAATTTCCGGGATTATATTACGGTGACTCATATGAACGTTCCGACATTATGGCATAAAGAATTTAAGGCGAGTCAAGGAAAATTTTTCTCTATACTTATTCCATATCATGATTAGTATTATTGAAAATACTAATCAACGGTATTCTTGTGTTTTGAAGGAACAATGCCTCCTCGTCGTGTGCCACGCCATGAGACTCCCAAACAAGCTCTACAACGAATGATAGCCACCGCCGTGGATGCGGCCATGGCCGGTCACTCCTCCAACAACAACAATAACAACAACCACAACAACAACAATCAAGGGGCCGGTAACTCAAGCGAAGGGTGCTCCTATAAAGCTTTCATGGGGTGCAAACCTTATACTTTTGATGGGACCGGGGGACCAGTTGTGCTCACCTGATGGTTTGAGCAAACGGAAGCCGTCTTTAGCATAAGCGGTTGTCGGGACCAAGACAAGGTCAAATATTCCACCCACACCTTTGCCGGTATCGCCCTCACGTGGTGGAACACGTATGTACAATCGGTGGGTACCGATGAAGCTCACGCCCTCTATTGGGCCGATTTAAGGGAAAGGATGATCGTCGAATTTTTCCCTCGTGAAGAAACCCGAAAGCCGAACAAGAGCTAAGAACTTTAAAGGTGGTTGGAAACGATCTCAACGCCTACAATCAACGATTCGCCGAACTATCCTTGATGTGTCCCAACCTCGTGAACCCCGAATCTCAAAGGGTTGAACTCTATATGGATGGTCTTCCAAAGAGCATCAAACAAGGAGTGATGTCATCCAAACCCGCTAACCTACAACAAGCCTTAAACATGGCCCGCCAATTGATCGAAACGGTTGACGAAATCGTAGTTCCGGCACCTAAGGCCGAGGAAAAATCGGGCATGGGAAGCCCCCCAATCAAGCAACAACTACAACAACAACTTCATCAAAAAGCCTTTCACCTCTGACGCCAAGAAAGGTTATGGTGAAAATAAACCCTTTTACAACAAATGCCACAAACACCACTATGGTGAATGTAGCAATCTATTTTGCCACCGGTGCCAAAGGGGTGGTCATGTGGCCAACGATTGTAGAAGTACCGCCCCCATCGCTCAAAAGGTGCCCAATGCACCAAAATCGGGTACTTGTTATGAATGTGGCCAAACGGGTCATTTTAGAAATGCATGTCCGAAGAAGAAAGCCAACCCCAACACACGCGGCCGAGCTTTCAACATCAACACCGAGGAAGCCCGAGATGACAATGAATTAGTCACGGGTACGTTTCTCCTCAACAACACTTATGTTACTTGTTTATTCGATTCGGGTGCCGATAAGAGTTTTGTATCCAAGACTTTGACTCATTCTTTTAGCACTCCACCACTTCTATTAGATACCACTTATACCATTAAAGTGGCCAACGGAAAACTATTGAGTGCCGACACATATTACCGGGGGTGTACGTTAAACATTTTGGGTAATGAGTTTGAAATTGACTTGATACCCATGGAACTAGGAAGCTTCGATGTAATAATCGGTATGAATTGGCTAGCCAAAACGAAATCTCACATCCTTTGTGATCTTAACGCAATCAGAATTCCTATCGAGAATGGTGAACCCTTGATTGTTTATGGCGATAAGAGTTGCACCGGACTCAACCTCGTTTCGTGCATTAAAGTTAGAAAACTACTATGTAAGGGTTGTTTTGCGATCCTTGCTCACGTTAAGAAAGTCGAGTCCGATGAGAAGCACATCGATGATGTGCCAATTGTTAGCGACTATTCCGATGTATTTCTGACGAATTGCAGGGTCTTCCACCTCATCGACCGGTTGAATTCCAAATCGATCTTATTCCGGGAGCCGCACCCATAGCACGTGCACCATATAGACTTGCTCCATCCGAAATGCAAGAATTGCAAAGTCAAATCCAAGAACTACTTGACCGTGGTTTTATCCAACCTAGCCATTCACCATGGGGCACTCCGATTTTGTTTATTAAAAAGAAAGACGGATCCCTACGAATGTGCATTGATTATCGTGAACTAAACAAATTGACGGTTAAGAACCGATATCCTCTTCCTCGCATCGATGACCTCTTTGATCAATTACAAGGGTCTTGTGTATATTCGAAAATTAATCTCCGCTCGGGTTATCATCAATTAAGGGTTAAGGGGGAAGATGTCTCCAAAACCACTTTCCGAACTCGTTACAGTAGTTATGAATTTCTTGTTATGCCATTTGGTCTCACTAACGCACCAGTGGTGTTTATGGATCTTATGAACCGCGTGTGTAAAACGTATCTCGATAAATTCGTTATTGTCTTCATCGATGACATCTTGGTCAATTCTAAAAGAGAAGAAGAGCACGAACAACATCTTCGAGTTGTGTTCGAACTCTTGAGACAAGAACGACTATATGCCAAATTCTCCAAGTGTGAATTTTGGTTGAAGGAAGTTCAATTTCTTGGTCATGTTGTAAGTGAGCAAGGTATTAAAGTCGATCCATCAAAAATCGAAGCCATTAGTAAATGGGAGACTCCTATTACTCCTACTCACATTCGTCAATTCTTGGGTCTCACCGGATACTGTCGTAGATTCATCAAGGATTTTTCTTTGGTTGCTCGTCTTCTAACCGCGTTAACTCACAAGGGAAAGAAATTCGTTTGGGCGACCGAACAAGAATCCGCATTTCAAATCTTGAAAACAAAGCTAACCACCGCTCCTCTCTTGTCACTTCTCGAAGGCAATGACGATATTGTTGTATAATGCAATGCCTCGAAACATGGTTTTGGGTGTGTATTGATGCAACGAAAGAAAGTCATTGCTTATGCCTCTCGACAACTCAAAATTCATGAACGAAACTACACGACACATGATCTTGAACTCGGAGCCGTTGTCTTCGCACTTAAAATGTGGAGACACTATCTTTATGGAACCAAGAGTACTATCTTCACCGATCACAAAAGCCTCCAACACATCTTTGATCAAAAGCAACTAAACATGAGACAACGACGGTGGATTGAAACTTTAAACGATTATGATTGTAAGCTTTGTTACCATCCCGGAAAGGCAAACGTAGTAGCCGATGCCTTAAGTCGAAAGGAAAGAGCGGTGCCTCTTCGTGTGTAGCGACCCCGACAAATCGTCAAGTGACGGCGTCGGCTACGTGGGTCCCATTACCTGATTATAAGTCTTTAAGATAACGTTTGACCAAAATATGTCGCCTTCATTTCAAAATAAAGATTGTTTCAAAGTTTACAAGAATTGTTCAACCAAAAGTTAAGTTACAACGTTATAAGTACGATTGAAATCCAGGCGACACAGTTTAAAGTAAAGTCAAAAGACGTTCCACGAAAAGCATGTATACTCGACATCCAATGCAAGTATCAAATAATGAGCGGAAGCATGTATCACATATCGTGCAAGACCTGAGAAAAACATAGAAATCTGTCAACGAAAAACGTTAGTGAGATCATAAATGTATTTGTAAAAGTATATTTTGAATCACAAGGTTTAGTATCAAGGCGTATACATCTCTAAAGATGTGTTTGTAAACCACAAGATTTAGTATAAAGTGAATGTCAAGCGTATACATCCCAAAGGATGTTGTCTGTATCACGAGCACCCAATTACCAAAACTTAACTGAATCTTCCCTCTGAATTTTGAATATAGTGTTAGAACATACACTATGCACGTTGAAATTATATTTCATCCACTAACGGTAGCGAACCGTCTGAATGAGGGTTCGTTAAACCCGTATGGCCACACAACATAATCACTCGCTTACACTTACACCCTGCAAGTGGAACTAATGATAATTGGATTGAGGACTTTTGTTCTAACTCGTCTGTATCTTTGTATTCGTATTTGTGTTCAAAGTATAAAAGTATGAAAAGTATATATACATGTGAAATGTATATAAATATGTAATGTATATGTTTCTCAGCCCACGATTTAAAAGAATAAAAAAAATTGTTGAAAAGGTGGGACTATGATCTCACCTCGAGTGCACGAGTATAAATGTACTTCACAAAGTAAACGTGTGCATGAAAGTTGCTTAGCCTTGACCTAAACAAGCAAGTTATATCAATTAACCGGTTACGACACAAGGTCGGGTGAAATGTGTTCAATTAGTCCTATGGCTCGTTACGACTCAATCATAATAGCATATGAATCAAATTGTCATGTTTCATGCAAGGTACAAGTATAAAAACATGTTAGAACGATTGCACAAATATTTGGTTAAGTTTGATTAAAAGTCAACTTGGTCGGGTCAAAGTCAACAGAAAAGTCAACGGGGTCGGGTTGGATATCCGACAATTTTTCTAAGTTACATAATCATATATGAGCATGTTGGCCAAGTTTCATGTTAATCGGAAGTCCGTAGCATAGCAAACATTTTCATGTCAAATGACCAAGCGAACAGCCAGTTTTAGCTAAATGGGACGGCGTCCTGTGAAGCTAGACGGCGTCCCGGTTTGAAGGCTGGGACGGCGTCCCGAGAAGATAGACGGCGTCCCGGCTGGTTTCCAGGCCCTGTTGTTTCTAAGTGCACGAACCAACAATCAAACCAACCCAACTTACAAACCGCAAACAATTAGAACATGTATTTTATATCACCGGAAAGGTAATTTGACGAGGAAAACACCTAGACACATTTCATCAAGCAATTCAACACTTACACACCCCAAAACCGCATTTAAACGTCCATAATCAAGGTTCAAGTTCCAAATATGCATTTCATGATTCGGGCAACTAATTTACATGTATGATATGCCGTTTCGAAGGTAATCATACACACATTGCAACAAAATTATTATCTACAATATTTCATAGCATTTGGTGCATCAAAAGTTCATCTAAAGCTTATCAAATTCTAACGAAAATTCACAAAAATCAATAGTCATGAGTTTGATGTTTCCTTAATCAACCTATACACCAAAACGAAGCTAAAGATACTAGTAACACAATTAAAACATGCACTTTAACAATCTAACAACATTAACTCATCCAAAATCAAAGATTTAGCACACCCATTTCAAATGTTCAAACTAGTTACTCCAAACCACAAATCGAGCAAACAAAACATATATTCATGTTACACACGAGCCATAGACACTAACTAACACAATTTCAAGTATATAAAACGAATTTAGAGAAATTTAGTGTTTTAGAAGTGTTACCCAAAATGGATGAAATTGGTACCAAATCGAAGAGGATGATGAGAGGATCACGAATATGTAATTTGTTTTGAAGTTTGCTTCCCGATCCGAATTTAGATGATGATTCTATGAAGTTGGGGTTTGTGTGTGTTCTTGCTAGAGAGAAAGAGAGAGAGGGAGATGATGGAAATGGTGGAGAAATGGGTTGACTAGTTGACCTAGTCAACTAGTTTGCCCATTTGGCAACTCCGGTCCCTCGAGTTTCAAAGCAGGTGCGGGATTTAACCGATCGAATATTTTTAAACGCTCGAGTAAACGGGTGATGTCAAAATTAAATAGCGGGAATATAATGAACGTTACTCACGGAAACCATTAATTTAAATACGAAAGATTATGTTTAAAAAAAAAAAAGACGGTGTTAAAATTAAATTTAACGGAAAAACGCGGGATGTTACATTATCCACAACTCAAAAGAAATTTCGTCCCGAAATTTAGTTGGAAGTAGTAGTCGTTGTTTCTTCCTCGAGATCTTGTGTTGCCAATTCTACGAGTGAGGGAGAAGTACGTTCTAGGGTATTTCAACGAATTTTGACGGTCGGGATCATACGATGTTTTAAGGTTTGGCTTCACGATTTATGGTTTCAACCGGTCCTCCTAGGAAGTGAGGGTTATCGTCGATAGGGAGTTCATCAAAGGAGATAACAAGTTCTCGTTTCGCAAAACACGTCTTTGAGTTGATACATCGAATGTAGGATAAACGGAGACCCAAAATGAGTCGGAAAAGTCTAAACGGTTAGCGACGGGTCCAAAACACCCCAAGAATTTAAAGGATCAAAATATCGCGGATTTAGCTTCCTACGTTTCCCAAAACGGATTGCACCTTTCCAAGGTGCGACTCTTAACGTGACGCGGTTTCCCACGTGGAATTTGAAATGTTTACGTCTAACATCGGCGTAGCTCTTGGTGATTACGAGTCGCGTAGGGTTTTACCTGAATATGAATAAATTTTCTCGGTTGCTCATGAATAACCTCGGCCCCGGTGAATTGATCATCGTTTACTTGGTTCGACAAAGGAGAATGACGTTTCCAGTCACATGTGGTTTCAAAAGGTGTGACGTTAAAACTCGAATGAAAATCATTGTAGTATGAGGATTCGGTTAAGGAAAATACTTTCCTCAAGTAAATTTGAAGTTGGTAATACAAATTCGTATTATGGTTTTCAAGACTTAAATCGTATGTTTGTTCGGTCCGTCGGGTTTTGGATGATACGCGGTACTCATGTCTAAGCGGGTTCCCAAGGTTCCTTGTAAAACTAGAAGTGAAACGAGTATTTCGATACGGAATATTTGACAAGGATACACCGTGTTGGAATAGAATCTCTTAAGATACGTTTGAACAAGTTAGTTAGGGTTCGAAAAATGTTCGTTAGGACTATTCACCCTCATGGCGAATACTAATGTAATATGAGGAATTTCTCTATCCATGGAGAAATGTTACAAGGAGTTTCTTTAAACGAAAATGCGAGCGATAAAGATAGGAGTGAAATGAGGACTTAGAATAGGATGAGCTTACATCTCGAGGTTGCCATAACGTGCCTCTAGTTGTCAAAAGTTGAAGTCTGAAAGAGAAACGAGGTAGTACACGTAGTTGTATAGTTCGGGGTTGAATAATAGTTGACCGATTATCAGAAACACAAGGGCGTATAATCAACGCTTCGCCGAACTATCCTTGATGTGTCCTAATCTTGTTAACCCCGAATCTCAAAGGATTGAGCTCTACATGCTCGGTCTTCCAAAAAGCATCAAACAAGGGGTGATGTCATCCAAACCCACTACTCATCAAGCCGCTATGAACATGGCTCGCCAACTAATTGAAACGGTTGACGAAATCGTAGTTCCGGCACCTAAGGCCGAGGATAAATCGGGCGGCAACAAAAGGAAGTGGGAACCCTCTCAATCAAGCAACAACAACTTTGCTAAGAAGCCTTACACCTCCGACGGCAAGAAAGGTTATACCGGACACCTACCGTATTGTAACGAGTGCTACAAACATCATTTAGGCGAATGTGGCAAACCATTTTGCTTGAAGTGTCAAAGAAGTGGCCATGTAGCCCACGATTGTAGGAATACCGCTCCCGTCGCCCAAAAAGAGCACAATGCACCCAAGACGGGATACCAACTGTAGCGACCCCGACAAATCGTCAAGTGACGGCGTCGGCTACGTGGGTCCCATTACCTGATTATAAGTCTTTAAGATAACGTTTGACCAAAATATGTCGCCTTCATTTCAAAATAAAGATTGTTTCAAAGTTTACAAGAATTGTTCAACCAAAAGTTAAGTTACAACGTTATAAGTACGATTGAAATCCAGGCGACACAGTTTAAAGTAAAGTCAAAAGACGTTCCACGAAAAGCATGTATACTCGACATCCAATGCAAGTATCAAATAATGAGCGGAAGCATGTATCACATATCGTGCAAGACCTGAGAAAAACATAGAAATCTGTCAACGAAAAACGTTGGTGAGATCATAAATGTATTTGTAAAAGTATATTTTGAATCACAAGGTTTAGTATCAAGGCGTATACATCTCTAAAGATGTGTTTGTAAACCACAAGATTTAGTATAAAGTGAATGTCAAGCGTATACATCCCAAAGGATGTTGTCTGTATCACGAGCACCCAATTACCAAAACTTAACTGAATCTTCCCTCTGAATTTTGAATATAGTGTTAGAACATACACTATGCACGTTGAAATTATATTTCATCCACTAACGGTAGCGAACCGTCTGAATGAGGGTTCGTTAAACCCGTATGGCCACACAACATAATCACTCGCTTACACTTACACCCTGCAAGTGGAACTAATGATAATTGGATTGAGGACTTTTGTTCTAACTCGTCTGTATCTTTGTATTCGTATTTGTGTTCAAAGTATAAAAGTATGAAAAGTATATATACATGTGAAATGTATATAAATATGTAATGTATATGTTTCTCAGCCCACGATTTAAAAGAATAAAAAAAATTGTTGAAAAGGTGGGACTATGATCTCACCTCGAGTGCACGAGTATAAATGTACTTCACAAAGTAAACGTGTGCATGAAAGTTGCTTAGCCTTGACCTAAACAAGCAAGTTATATCAATTAACCGGTTACGACACAAGGTCGGGTGAAATGTGTTCAATTAGTCCTATGGCTCGTTACGACTCAATCATAATAGCATATGAATCAAATTGTCATGTTTCATGCAAGGTACAAGTATAAAAACATGTTAGAACGATTGCACAAATATTTGGTTAAGTTTGATTAAAAGTCAACTTGGTCGGGTCAAAGTCAACAGAAAAGTCAACGGGGTCGGGTTGGATATCCGACAATTTTTCTAAGTTACATAATCATATATGAGCATGTTGGCCAAGTTTCATGTTAATCGGAAGTCCGTAGCATAGCAAACATTTTCATGTCAAATGACCAAGCGAACAGCCAGTTTTAGCTAAATGGGACGGCGTCCTGTGAAGCTAGACAGCGTCCCGGTTTGAAGGCTGGGACGGCGTCCCGAGAAGATAGACGGCGTCCCGGCTGGTTTCCAGGCCCTGTTGTTTCTAAGTGCACGAACCAACAATCAAACCAACCCAACTTACAAACCGCAAACAATTAGAACATGTATTTTATATCACCGGAAAGGTAATTTGACGAGGAAAACACCTAGACACATTTCATCAAGCAATTCAACACTTACACACCCCAAAACCGCATTTAAACGTCCATAATCAAGGTTCAATTTCCAAATATGCATTTCATGATTCGGGCAACTAATTTACATGTATGATATGCCGTTTCGAAGGTAATCATACACACATTGCAACAAAATTATTATCTACAATATTTCATAGCATTTGGTGCATCAAAAGTTCATCTAAAGCTTATCAAATTCTAACGAAAATTCACAAAAATCAATAGTCATGAGTTTGATGTTTCCTTAATCAACCTATACACCAAAACGAAGCTAAAGATACTAGTAACACAATTAAAACATGCACTTTAACAATCTAACAACATTAACTCATCCAAAATCAAAGATTTAGCACACCCATTTCAAATGTTCAAACTAGTTACTCCAAACCACAAATCGAGCAAACAAAACATATATTCATGTTACACACGAGCCATAGACACTAACTAACACAATTTCAAGTATATAAAACGAATTTAGAGAAATTTAGTGTTTTAGAAGTGTTACCCAAAATGGATGAAATTGGTACCAAATCGAAGAGGATGATGAGAGGATCACGAATATGTAATTTGTTTTGAAGTTTGCTTCCCGATCCGAATTTAGATGATGATTCTATGAAGTTGGGGTTTGTGTGTGTTCTTGCTAGAGAGAAAGAGAGAGAGGGAGATGATGGAAATGGTGGAGAAATGGGTTGACTAGTTGACCTAGTCAACTAGTTTGCCCATTTGGCAACTCCGGTCCCTCAAGTTTCAAAGCAGGTGCGGGATTTAACCGATCGAATATTTTTAAACGCTCGAGTAAACGGGTGATGTCAAAATTAAATAGCGGGAATATAATGAACGTTACTCACGGAAACCATTAATTTAAATACGAAAGATTATGTTTAAAAAAAAAAAAGACGGTGTTAAAATTAAATTTAACGGAAAAACGCGGGATGTTACATCGTGTCCGAGCTTTAAACATCACCATTCACACGAACCTTAATAGCCAAATTCGGGTGGCCCAAGATGAGGCTCTCAAGGATGAAAACATTTCACACGAGCTCTTGAACATTCTCGTCTCTCGATTCGAAACTAAAGAAACCGGACTCTGATATTTCGCCGGAAGAATTTGGGTGCCTAGTTATGGGGACTTGCGAAGCCTTATTTTAGATGAAGCCCATAAGTCACGATACTCAATTCACCCCGGTGCCAATAAGATGTACGACGACCTTAAAGAACAATATTGGTGGCCGAACATCAAAAGGGACGTAGCTACTTATGTTGCCAAGTGTTTGACATGTTCTAAAGTCAAAGCTGAACACCAAAGACCGTCCAGGTTACTTCAACAACCCAAAATCCCGCAATGGAAGTGGGAAAGAATAACAATGGATTTTGTCACCAAGCTACCAAAAACGACGGGCAGTTATGACACTATTTGGGTTATCGTTGATCGTCTCACCAAATCCGCACACTTCCTCGCCATGAAGGAAACGGACAAAATGGAAAAACTCGCACAACTTTACATTAAAGAAATCGTAGCCCGACACGGTGTACCCTTATCGATTATCTCCGATCGAGATGGCCGTTTTGTTTCTAGATTTTGGCGTACTTTACAAGAAGCATTGGGAACACGTTTAGACATGAGCACCGCATACCATCCGCAAACCGATGGACAAAGCGAACGCACAATTCAAACCTTGGAAGACATGCTACGAGCTTGCGTTGTCGACTTTGGAAAAGCATGGGATAAACACTTGCCTCTCGCCGAATTCTCCTACAATAATAGTTATCACGCGAGTATTAACGCCGCACCATTCGAAGCTTTATATGGCCGAAAATGTCGTTCACCTCTTTGTTGGGCCGAAGTAGGCGACACACAAATCACCGGACCCGAACTCATTCATGAAACAACCGAGAAAATCGTTCAAATTCGAGATAGGCTTAGGACGGCCCGAAGTCGTCAAAAGAGCTATACCGACAAACGACGCAACGACCTCGAATTTCAAGTCGGTAACCGAGTAATGTTAAAAGTCGCACCTTGGAAGGGTGTAATCCATTTTGGGAAACGCGGGAAGCTAAATTCGCAGTATATTGGTCCTTTCGAAATCTTGGAGTGTATTAGAACCGTTGCTTATCGTTTAGATCTTCCGCCTCAATTGAGCTCCGTTCATCCTACCTTCCATGTATCCAACTTGAAAAAGTGTCTTGCCGAACCTGATATCGTCATCCCTCTCGAGGAACTTACTATTGATGATAAACTTCATTTTGTGGAAGAACCGGTTGAAATTGTGGACACCTCCGTCAAGACGTTGAAACAAAGCCGAATCCCGATTGTCAAGGTTCGTTGGAATACCAAAAGAGGACCCGAGTTTACTTGGGAAAGGCAATATCAAATGCAAAAGAAATACCCTCACTTATTCCCGGTTCCGGAAACGCAAGATTCCGAGGAAGAAACAACGACTACTACGCCTACTTAAATTTCGAGACGAAATTTCTTTTAAGGAGTAGGTAATGTAACATTCCGACTTTTTCCGTTTACTTTTCCGTTAAACTATTTTAAATTCCGTTATATGTTTATAACATCTCCCGTTGATACGCGTTTTAAAAATATCTCTTTTAGGTAATTCACGCAACCGCAACCGAACTCGAGGGACTAGTTTCGCCAAGGGAGCAAAGATGTGACTAGCTTTTGACTAGTCAACACCCACCTCCCTTTCTTTTTCATTTTCATTTTCATTTCCCTTTTTCTTTACTACTTTCATATTTTCTCTCAAAGCACCATTTCAAAGAATCATCATCCAAATCCAAGCTAGCGGGTGTTTCGCAAAACAAATTACATTTTGGAATCCTTGCAACTTCCTCTTCGTTTCCATACCGATTACATCTAATTTGGGTAACTTTCTAAAATCACTAGATTTTGTGTTCTTGATGCTTTTAACTAATAAAGTTGTTAATTAGTGTCTATGGCTCAAGTCTAACATGAATATATGATTTATATGTTCGATCTTGTTATTTTTAGTAACTAGCATGAACTTGAAAGTTTGGTGTGTTTGATTGATGATTTGGTTGCTTAAATGTTGTTGTTATGATAAAGTGCAAGTATTAAATGTGTTCCTTGTATCACTAGCTTCAATTTGATGTGTAGGTTACTTTAGAAAACTTCATGAACTTGATTAGTGATTTTGGTGAAATTGGGTTAGGGTTTGATGAACTTGAAATGGACTTTTGATGCTTTGAATGACATGAAATGTTATTTGTAAGTGTTAGGTTGTATTGTATGCTTGATTACCTTCGAAACGGCATATCGTTCATGTAAATTGGTTGCCGAATCATCGAATTGCATTTATGAACTTGGATGCATTAAATGAGGAGCTTTGAATGTAATATTTGGTTGTTGTAAAAGTAAATGTGATTGATGAAATGTCTTTAGTTGCTTTCCTTGTCAAAATACCTTTCCGATGATATAAGATACATGTTTTGGTTGTTTGCAGGTCATAAATGGTGATTGTTTGAAGTTAGGTTCGTGCATTAAACTTGAAAACTGCCAGAATTTCTGCACAGGTAATGGCGCGGCGCGCCATATCCCCGCGCGGCGCGCCATATCCCCGCGCGGCGCGCCAAAGTGGGCTGACCAACTTGTCACTTTTATGAAAAATGTTTGTTATGCTACGCACCTCCGATTCACATGTAACTTGTTCTAACATGCTTATACATGATTAAAAACCTCAGAAAAATAGTTCGGGACCCGACCCGAATGTGTTGACTTTTTTGTTGACTTTGACCGACCAAAGTTTGACTTTTTGTCAAACTTAACCAAATGATTATGCAATCCTTCTAACTTGTTTCTATACTTTTATCTTGCATGAAACTTGAAAATTTGATTCACATGCTACATAATCGAGTCGTAACAAGCCATAGGACTAATTGAACATCTATGACCTATCGTGTTTACCGTTATTGATACGACCTATTTGTTTAGGTCAAGAATAGCATTGTTCTCTGCACACGTTACTTGTTGAAGTACTTATTGCTCGTGTACACAAGGTGAGATCATAGTCCCATCTTTTAAACAACTTTTATGCTTTAAACTATGGGATGAGAAACATATACGTATCATACTTTTACACTTTGAACACAAGTACGAAAACGAACATTCCACGTACGGGTTTGAACAAAAAGCCTCAATTCAATTATCATTAGTTACACTTGCAGGGTGTAAACGAGAACTTATATTATGTGATCACATGGGCTTGACGAGCCTCATTCGGACGGTTCGCTACCGTTTGCGGATGAAATATATTTTCGAGTATAGTGTATGTTCTAACACTACGTAACAGGGTACAAAACAATTAAGTTTGATAATTGGGTGCCCGCGAAACAAATAACAAACTTTAGAATGCAAATGATTTTGATAATCATCTTATATTAAATCTTGTGGTTCAAATACAACGTTTACTAAAACACCTATGATTTCACCAACGTTTTCGTTGACAGTTTTCTATATGTTTTCTCAGGTCCTTGAATGCTTAAGGATACATGCTTCCGCTTACTTTTTGATACTTGCTTGGATGTCGAGTATACGTGCATTGTTGGAGCGTCTTTTGACTACTTTTATAAATTGTGTCGCATAGGTTTCATTTGTAAGTTAAACATTGAAATGTAACTAGTCATTGAACTACTTTTGTAAACTTGAAACATCCTTTTACTTATGAAATGAATGCGACATATTTTGGTCAAACGTCACGTTAAAGACTTATGACCACGTAACGGGACCTAAGTAGTCGGCGCCGTCAAACATGATTTGGTCGGGTCGCTACATATCCTATCACTTCCTGAAGGCAGTGATGACTTCGTTGTGTATTGTGATGCCTCGAAAAACGGTTTTAGTTTCGTATTGATGCAATGAACGAAGGTCATTGCTTATGCTTCTCGTCAACTGAAGATTCACGAGCGAAACTACACTACTCACGATCCCGAACTTGGAGCCGTTGTTGTTGCGCTCAAATTGTGGAGACACTATCTTTATGGAACTAAAAGTATTATCTTCACCGACCACAAAAGCCTCCAACACATATTCGATCAGAAACAACTGAACATGAGACAGCGACGATGGATCGAGATGCTGAACGGCTATGACTGTGAACTTCGTTACCATCCTGGCAAGGCAAATGATGTAGTCGATGCCTTGAGCTGAAAGGAGAGGATGGCACTTCTTCGTGTCCGCGCCTTGAACATCACCATTCATTCGAATCTCAACAGCCAAATCCGAGTAGCCCAAGATGAGGCCCTCAAAGAAGAGAATATTTCTCATGAACACTTGAACATTCTCGTCTCTCGATTCGAGGTTAAGGAGACAGGACTCCGATACTTTACCGGAAGAATTTAGGTGCCTAGTTATGGGGATTTGTGAAGCCTCATTCTAGACGAAGCCTACAAATCAAGATATTTGATTCATCCAGGAGCCGGTAAAATGTACCACGATCTTAAGGAACAGTATTGGTGGCCTAATCTTAAGAAGGATGTTGCAACTTATGTTGGGAAGTGTTTGCCTTGTTCAAAGGTTAAGGCCGAACATCAAAGGCCATCTGGGTTACTTCAGCAACCAGAAATCCCGCAATGGAAGTGGGAAAGGATAACGATGGACTTCATTACGAAACTACCAAAGACGGTGGGTGGATACGATACCATCTGGGTTATCGTTGACCGTCTTACCAAATCTGCACACTTCTTATCCATGAAAGAAATGGATACGATGGAGAAACTCGCTCAACTATACATAAAGGAAATTGTATCTCGTCATGGTGTACCCGTATCGATTATTTCAGACCGGGATGCCCGTTTTGCTTTTAGATTTTGGCGTTCTTTGCAAGAAGCCATGGGAACCCGTCTCTACATGAGTACTGCGTATCACCCACAGACCGACGGACAAAGCGAATGCACGATTCAGACTTTGGAGGACATGTTGTGTGCTTGTATTATTGATTTCGGAAAGGCTTGGGAAAGTCATTTGCCGCTAGCCGAATTCTCTTACAACAACAGTTATCATTCGAATATTAATGCCGCACCTTTCGAAGCGTTGTATGGCCACAAGTGCCGTTCTCCTATTTGTTGGGCCGAAGTAAGCGAAAAACAAATCACCGGACCCGAGTTAGTCCATGAAACAACTGAGAAGATTGTCCAAATTCAAGCGAGACTCAAGACTGCCCGTGATCGCCAAAAGAGTTATGCCGACCTTAAACTTAAAGACTTCGAATTCAATGTGGGTGACCATGTAATGTTGAAGGTCGCACCTTGGAAAGGTGTGATCCATTTTGGAAAACGTGGGAAGCTCAACCCGCGATACATCGGTCCTTTCAAAATCTTGGAGCGTGTTGGACACGTTGCTTACCGTTTGGATCTTCCGACTCAATTGAGCTCAGTTCATCCTATTTTTCACGTATCAAATTTGAAGAAGTGTCTTGCTGAACCGGAACTTGTCATACCGCTGGAAGAACTTACGATTGATGACAAACTCCACTTCGTGGAGGAACCTGTCGAAATTATAGACCATGAGGTCAAAACTTTGAAACGCAACAAGATTCCAATCATCCGAGTCCGATGGAATGCCAAACGAGGACCTGAGTTTACCTGGGAATGAGAGGATCAAATGATGCAGAAGTATCCTCACCTTTTCCCAACTCCTCCATCTACCTCAGCTTCAAATTTCGGGATGAAATTTTCTTTAACATGTGGGTAATGTAACGACCCTGGATTTTCCAACGTATAATTATTAATATTTATTATTAATACTTGCGCTTTATTAAATGTATGCTTATACATTTTACTTGTTACCGTATTTGATTTTTTCATGGCCCGACTCGTCTTTTCGACACGTACTTTTCACGAATAATATTTCGAATATTATTTACGTTCATGATTAATTATTATTGATCATTTTTAATTAACTAATGTAACTAGTTAATTACTTGGGCTATATTTATTTAATTTGTTACATACTTGGACTTGGGCCTTTATCAATGGACTTGAACTTGGAAGCCCACCTTACTTACTTAATGGACTACTTGTAAGCCCACTTTTATACTAGTAATTTATTAATGTTAAGTATGGATTAATTAGTTAATGAGGAGACAAATTATTCAAGCATGCAAGACCATTTCTTCATACATTTAACTTATTACCTCTTCTTAGCTTACACTTTCACCCCACACTTGAAAGTGAGCATTTGACTTCCCCTTTGGGCACCATGAAACCGTCGGCCATAGCTAGGAGGGAGGAGAGTTTTTTTTCATTTTTTATTACTTATACACTAGTATCATCTCATTTTACACACACACTCATACACCACTTCATTTTCTCTCAACATTTTCTCTCAAACTTTGTAAGTAGCAACTTTATTTCTTCTTTCTTTTTCTTCTTTGAAACCGAATCCATCATCATCATTTTAATTACTTGTCTTGTTACTTGTTGTTTGTTGTTTGTTGTTGCTAAAGATCAAGTTATCTAGCTTGAATCTTCATGTAATCTTGTTACTTCCATCTTTATTTGATGAAGAACCAAGAACAAGGATCTAAGTTTCTATAACTTATGGTTCTACACTTAAGTATTATAAAGATTTAAAGTTCATAAGCTTTATAATCATATTTGTGTTCATGTTTTGTAAACTTAAGTTTTATTTTCTTAAAGATCCAAGCTTTGGCTTGAATCTTCTTAAGTATAAACAAACAAGAACTTGTTACTTGTAGATTTAATTTATTTCATTCTTTTGTATGTACTTTAAAGTTGTGATATTGTTAATTTGGTCAAGTATTACTAGTTAAGCTTGATCTCATTCATCTTGAAACTAAAATTAAACTTTGTAAGTTCAAGAACATGGAAGTTTAACTTTCTAGTTATAACTTCACACACTTATGTTGGATCTAAGTTTTTATAGCTTATGGTCTTCTAATTTTGTTTAAAACAAGAGCTTATAAGCTTACATACATATTACAAGATAAAAATCTAAGTTTCATGACTTATGGTTTCATTAAAGTGAAGATTCAAGTTCTATAACTTAGGGTTTAACTTAAGAACACTATATCTAGACTTTTTAGTCTAGGATCTTCAAGATCTAACTAAGAACTAAAGTTCTACAACTTAAGATCTTGTTTACTTAGTTTACTTTCAAGTTTATAGCTTAATATTACTTTTAGAACTCATGTATGTGTCGGATCTAAGATCTTGATGTAACTTTGGTTCATCAACCTTCATACAACTCTTAAGTGAGTTGTGCTACATATCTTAGATTTACACTAGTTTCATAACGGTCAAAACTTGGTAAAGATGATGCAAACACATCAACGATTTGTACACTTGAAGCTATAAGCATCAAGGATGAGAACCGTGATGAGTATCAAGCACCAAGAACCCACCAGAACAATTTGCTTACTATTTTCTGGGTCTTATCAGGTCACCTGGGCTACTGGAAAGTTTATTTCCAGTTATTTCGGTTCGATTAGATGATTTTCCGTTTAGGCCTCGTCTTAATCCGAGTTACGGTTTAGGATTTATAGCCTTCCAAAAGTCACTACACCCTTTTAACGTTGTGCTGAAATTTCTGACCTACTCGCACTTAAACCGTCGCCACAGTCAAACGAAGACGTGTTTGGTTCTGGAAATTGGTCAGCAACTAGGGGACTCATATACGGAGCCATGGACACTGGTCTCACCTCATTTCAGTTTGTATAGAGGTCGTGGCGGCTGAACGAATTCAGCCTTTGTTTTGAACTCTATTCTTGATTGAAACTTACTTTACACTTTTTGATTAATGATGAATGATGAATGATGATGATACTTAAGACCTAATTTACATACTTTTAAAACTTTGGGAACGATTTACTGACTTAGTAACTTTTGAATTAGGTTGAGGACCTTCCGGACCAACTACTTGCTTACTTGTCTCATACCGACTTTACTACTTTTCACTGTGAGTTATAGCATCCCTGTTTACTTTAACTATTTTGGGAACTGAGAATACATGCGCGTTTTACGTTTTACATACTAGGCACGAGTACTTAAACTTTATATATGTGTGGGTTATACAACGGCATAAACTTTCCCCTTAGCTCGGTAACGTTTAGTCATTGGTCTTTGAACCGGTGAACACGAATCTTAGATATGGATCCATAGGGTTTGACATCCCCACTCAGGCTAGTAGCGCTAGCATTTAATGGGTGTTTAATACTTCGTAAACTTACGCACTCGCCAAGTGTACTTTTAGGGGGTGATATTACGTTAAGTTAGTTACCAAGTGTACTTTTAGGGGGTGATATTACCTTTCATACTGTTTTGAAACACTGAAATCTCGTGGCCTACCTTACATTACTGTTATACTTAAACTATAGCTCATCAACATTCGTGTTGACGCTTTTAAGCATGTTTTTTAGGTGCTTAGAGGTTTGGTTGCTTCCGCTGTACTAGCTTTGCTGTGTAGACTCCGGCTGCGTTTATTAGAGATGTCTCTGCATGAAACGTTTATTTTGCATTCAAACTATGTTACTTTTGAAACGATGAATTTGTAACGACCTTTGGGTCACGTACTATTATTATTGCCTTCTATTCGTAGAAGCATGCTTTCGTATCTTAAACATTTGACGTTGGTTAAGACGTCACCCTTTTTATGAATGCAAACTTATTTTAAAACAGCATATAGTGTTTGACCTTGTAATGATCCTGTTGTTGATGGTCTGTACACGTTGATATTGTACGGGGCGTCACAGAAACCTACGATCAAAAATATGACCGTCTCTTAGGATAGTCCACACTACACTTCAAACGACCGTCAATGGATGCTAGTCCAAACTCAAGTAACTTATTAATCAACCTTTGATTAATTAAACAAATAGCTAATCGATAAACTCCTTATGTGTTTTTGTTATACAAAATGGATCAAAGAAAATATAAGATACTTCTTTTCTTTCGTAACTTCCTCCAAACAAAAATATGAGCATATTTATAATGGAGAGTAAAACATGTGAATCAATTTAAAATATTATTTGTGATACACGTTTTAAAACAAGCAAGATTCACGGGTCTTGTATATCATTAAAATTAACCATCAAATCAATTCACAAGTTCAATATGTTGATTGTCTGTAATTTGATTTGGTTTTAAAAATTCGTATTTCTTAAATACTTTAGGGGTATATTATGTAACTTATAATTAATAATTTCTATCATGTCACTTTCATGTGAATAGTAAATTAATTAATTTGGTTTCATTTACTATTCATATGAATAGTAAATGAATTAATATCGATTTCAAATAATTAAAATATTTAATTTGTTACTTTAGTAATATATACACATCATATATATATTTTATTTGACGTCTCGGTGTATATGTGTGTGACCCCGAAGGTTCAAATGAACTTAGCCATATAGTTATACGTTGTACCTTGCACATTAATCCTACAGTAACGCCATTTAATGAGACATTACAGGTGACGATTTTTTGGCGTTAGTAACTCAAATGACGGAATTTTGTTGCCATTAGAATATATTTCAACCAATGAGAATTTAACACATAATTATATATATTATTACTTTATATTTTACCCATTCAACATTCAATTATATTTTACCACATCACTTTTAAATGTAACAATCATCACTATTTACATTCAATTCATGACATTGTCATGTCACTCTCAAAAACTCACTTTTTCTTAAAAAAGTGCATGATCTAATTATACATTACCATCACCATCACTCTGAGCCACACTTAAAAATGATCTTAGGGTTACCACAATAGAATTTTTAAATGAGATTAACATTAACGGTAAATATTAACAAATTTTTAGGTAGACGGTGGTTACGGTTTCATTTTCAATTTTTTTTCCAGTGTTTTTAAAATTCAATTCTCAAATTAGTTTGTCAAAATTGCATTCTCTCGAGCAAAACGCAAATTATAATTTTTCGATCAATATTTTTGTAATTATTACTTATATTTTGAACACAATATAACCATAACCATATACTATCAAAACACAATCCTAATTAACTCATTAATTTAGATACTACTAAAATTTAAAAGTACTAGATGGGTGTTTTATTCACGCGATTACTAAAATAATTAAGTTTTATTTCTATTAAAATTGTCATTTCTTCGTCCATTTTAGTTGTGTCTCAAGAGCATGAATAGTATTAATCGGGTCATATGATAGTTGTCTGGAAGAACTTTGTTAGTGGAAAAGCTAGGGAGTGAAAGAACGTGTGTCGGTTGATATTATCATTAATATTCCATTATTGTTAGTATTTGTTATAATGATGACCCCGAGTTCGTTAATATTTTGTTTTAATGTGACCTAACTCGGCGTTACGGGTAACGTTATGAGGGCGTTAGTCATCAACTTGACGGAAAAAAACTCGCTAGAACACGTGACGTTGTAAGATTAGGCGAAAAATATTACTGTTTATTCAAACGCTATTATTACCATTACTAATTTTTTTTAAGTCAATTTATTATATATATATATATATATATACACACACACACTAATATACCGTTATATTGTCCATAAACAAACACACACATTCATTTTACAAAAATATATATATATATATATATATATATATATATATATATATATATATATATATATATATATATATATATATATATATATATATATAGTGGTAGGATCAAGAGGGAAGTAACCATTCGGGGGAAAGCGGGGGGAAGCAAAATTTTTTTTTTTTTTTCGTTTTTTGAAAAAACTTTGTTCACGAACATTATAGATGAGATGAAAATATGAACATTTAGTAGAGACACTTTGTGATAAATGTTTTTATTTTGGCGGAAAAACGCTCGAAGAAGTAATATATAACAATTATCGTATTTTTCGAGCGTATTTTGAGGTTTTAGCTATTGGGATTTAGATATTAGGGTTTAGATATTAGGGTTTATAGGGTTTAGATATTAGGGTTTAGAAATTTAGGGTTTAGGGTTTAGATTTAGGGTTTAGATTTAGAATTTAGATTGAGTTTTTAACACGAACGGTTTAGAGTTTAGGGTTTAGGGTTTAGGGTTTGGTGTTTTGGGTTTATGGAATAAACCCAAAATACCAAACCCTAAACCCTAAACTCTAAATCGGGCTAAATTTTACTTCACAAAACATGAAAAAAAAAACGTTCATATATTCTTCACGGACAATATTATCTTGAATGTTATTTTTGTCGATCGTTTTTCCGCCTAAATAATAACATTCATCACGAGGTGTCTCTTCTAAATGTTCATATTTTCGTGTGATCTTGATGCCGGGAAAAAAAATTTCAAAAAAAAAAACGGAAATTTTTTTTTTTTGCTTCCCCCCGCTTCCCCCCGATTGGTTACTTCCCCATTGATCCTGCCCCTATATATATATATATATATATATATATATATATATATATATATATATATATATATATATATACATATATATATATATATACATATATATATATATATATACATATATATATTCTAATATACCGTTATATTGTTCATAAACAAACACACACATCCATTTTACAAAAAAATTTCACATTCACATTTACAAATTATGTAATCGTACGATACAATTTTTCAATCCGACTTCGAAAACGAAGCTATTGCTGATATCGTGCAACAATACTTACTAGATGAACTCGAGCCCGAGCGTATCCCAAGACCTTGAATATACATTCCGAGGGAGTGTGAGATTGTGGCACAACGTTTATGAGATGATTATTTTAGTGAGATGCCTAAATATACGCCAACGCAATTTAAATGACGTTTCCGTATGCGATGTCATCAATTTTTCCGAATTGCGCAGGGTATATCGAATTTATCTAGTAATGATATTCCCAAGGATTTTAAATATTTTATTACAGAATATTATGTTGCTATGTGTAGACAAACGTTTACTACTTTACCAAAGGTACTTCGGGTCTACGTCAGTTGGTGTATGAAACATCCACAGATATGTTCGATGAATACTTACACATAAGTGAACAATCTTCAATACTATGTCTTGACCATTTTTGTAAGTGTATATCACTTTATATAGTAGTGAGAATATGAGATCTCCGAATGCACTTGACATTGCACAAATATTATATAGTGCACGAGAAGAGAAGCATGGTTTCAAGGGTATGCTAGGGAGTATTGATTGTATGCATTGCGAATGGAAGAATTGTCTGGTCGCATTAAAAAGCAAAACACAAGAAGTGACCACAAAAAACCGACCATTATGCTTCAAACCATGGCTTCATATGATTTGTGGATTTGACATGCATTTATTGAGATGACGGGTTCTAACAATGATATAAACGTTATGAATCAGTCCCCTATATTTGATAAGCTTAAGAAAGTTACTGCTCTACCTGCACCACTTGAGGTAAATGACATTAGTATATCAAAGGTTATTACTTTGCCGATGGTATCTATCCCGATTGGGCTAGTCTTGTCAAAGGATGGTCGTGTCCCACGGATGAGTCAAGGGTTAAGTTCACCATATTTCAGGATTGTGCCTGAAATGATGTAAAGAGGGCATATGGGGTTCTTCAAGGTCGATTTCATAGTTTAAGGACGCCTTCGCGTATTATGACTGTGAATAAGATGCGAAGAGTAATGAATTGTTGTGTCATTTTACATAATATGATTCAAGAAGATAACACATTTACACTACTCATTGGGAGGAAGATATGATTACTGAGGATGTGGATAACTTACCTCAACGTATAAGAAGTAGAGGACGGGATAAAGAAATAGTATCTTGAGTAAGTAGAGAATACGGGTTCACGACCAACTTTAAGATGATATAGCCGAGCATATTTGTAAACTTCCACCAACTTTTCACACTTTATGTCATCTCGAGTTTTTAAGAATTTTATGTAATGTTTAATTTAATGAAAGTTTAGTTTAAGTCGTCTTTTTAATATGTATTTAATTATATATGTATTATTTTTATTATATTTATTCACAAAAGAAAATCATAAATTTGAAGGGCTTGTTGAATCACTTGAATTGAATTAATTGTGTTTCTAGCCTTAAAGGATGGTTCTATTGAGGATAGCTATAAATATAACCTCAAAGCTTCCTTAATCATCAACGAGAGCCACTGTTATATAGAGATGTCTAAGAGAACATTAGATTGAAATTCTTAATTTTACAAATGTTCTCTAGATCCTCATGGTTATTCATTCATATTCATGCACATTCATGTGATCTTCATCTATATTGAACCTGTCAGGCCTACTCAATTTGACACTTGAATTTGACATATTGGGTTTACAAGGTCATAGAGTGACACTGACACGTAACATGTAGAAATCACTTTTTGGCCAAAAATGCTACATCACATGTAGAAATCACTTATCCAAAAATGTTGTATTTGCCTGTGGCGTGGTTATAGATACTAACGAATCTATGATGAAAACCCACTCGGGTTTCATTTTTTTTTTAAAGTTAATTATATGTTAAAGGTATTTTAGTGGAAAAATAAACATATATTAAAAATATATGGGGTCCTATAATTAAATTTTAGAGGTGTCTTATATAATTTTAAAATACATTGTATAAAAGTTTTTTCTATTAGTAAGTTCATAGAATCCCACCTTATGTTTTAGATTCGCCTCTGTTGTTGTTGTTGTTGTTGTTGTTGTTGTTGTTGTTGTTGTTGTTGTTGTTGTTGTTGTTGTTGTTGCTGCTGCTGCTGCTGCTGCTGTTGTTGCTGCTGCTGCTGCTGCTGCTGTTGTTGTTGTTGCTGCTGCTGCTGCTGCTCCGTATTATTATTTTTATATTATAAATTACACTATATTATTAATATTTAATACCTCCATCTTAATTTAATGAACTTGTTTTCTTTTTTAGAATGTCTCATTTTAATTGTTCACTTTTAAAAATAGATAAGAAAATTAAGATAAAGTTATTTTATACCCATGTTTTATGTATGTAAAAAAAGTAGCTAAAATGTAAAACAATAAGTGAACAGAAAAATACATGGTGATAATTATATTTCTTAAATTTTATCTTTTTAGTCTAAGACTGTTAAATTGAGAAGTAGAGAGGATTGCTTATTATTACGAGTATTATTTACTATTGAAATTGATAAAGTTATTTTATACTCTTGTTTATGCATGTAAAAAAATTAGCTAAAATGTAAAACAATAAAGTGACCATAATACAAGATAATGATTATATTTCTTAAAAAAAAAATTAAACCGTTAAATTGAGAAGTAGAGAGTATTGTTTATTATTACGAGTACTATTTACTTTTACTATTGTAATTGAAAAGGAACAAGAAGGTAATGGTATGACGTGTAACCGATGATAATTACCGGAAAGTACTTGTTGTTTTCATCTACTCCGTACGTATTTATTTTATATTTTATCCTTCTAAAGAAAGAGTTGGAATGACAAAAGTAGAATCTGTTAGTGGGCCCTTGGAAGTGGATTTCAGTTGATTCAAACGTGGCAACACGAGTTGAAATATGTACGACTCCATGCGTCCAATTTATATTATTCGTGGTTGCAAACTTACACTCACACGTGGGTCATCACTTTATCTTCATTTACTATGACTTGCACGGTTTATTCGATTATATATATATTATGTGATGTGATGTGATGTGATGTGATATGGGTGATTGTTTTTTTTTTTAGACTTAAAAATATGGTTCTTACAACTTTGAACCTTAAACCTTTTTAGGACAAAGGATATTAGAACTTCAATTACTATCTTTGAATGATGATTGAATAATTGATTTTAATACATGTGTAAACTTAAGCCAGTTTCCATTAATATTAAGGTTGTCTTAACATAGTCCTCACAATGTAAGACTTTTCAAATGGGAAATATGATATGTTTCATTTTGATCGATCTCAATGGTATGGTTTTCAAGTTTTGGGTAGTGCCTTAGTGGTTTAGTAGTTCATTGTGTCTATTGCTTTGATATTGTGTTATTTGTTTTTTAATTCTATATATGATTGATCCGATTTCTTTTATTTATTGATTGGTAATGACGTACGTCACGCATTGAGCCGTCACGTACAGCGCATGGCGTCCCAAACTTTATAAAGGGTTGAATCTTCGATTTCCAACTGGTAGAGCTTGGACAAGTCAAAGACCCCTTTTTGACCAGTTAACGTAACGCCACGCTACGGGAAGCGGGGCGTCTAGTTATTATCGACCAAGTGATATGCTGAGCTGGTGCATGTCCAAAATTATAGGAGGATGTGGTGAACATGTAGTAGGTTGTAGGCACGATCAAAAGATTCTAGAGTTGGTTATTAAATGGGCAGTTACTAACATGGCGGTTATTGGCATAACCACCGATTAAGCCTATATACATACCAACCCTAAGTGTCATTTGGAGGCTAATACATACACTTATCTCTAATCTTTTCTTCAAGCTCACCTTCGAGGCTCGGCAAAAGACAACCACCACAACACCCCAAAATCCACCAGTCCTAACCGTAGGAATATCTTCCAAAGGCTAGTCTACTTTTTATACATCTGCACTCAAGTCAATTTTGATTTGATTATTTGGCGTCATCCGTGGGACCGAGATATCGATCTTTTTGAACAAATTGTCGGGAGGTCTTAACATACCACCAATCTCTAGCGCTGTTGAGGAACCATGCGATCCTTTGAGGCCCGATGTCGAAAGCGGCTTTGAAACTCCCAGAGGAAATGTTCGCGGCGTTACACTGAACTTTGAAGATAACACCAACACCGAACCTAATGTCTCTGGACCGAAAAGTACCGACGTTATTATGAGTTCTACCCTGAAAACCAACAACGGAGAGGAGGCCATCCGATTTCTGGCGAATGGAGGGGTTTTTTTTTCCTTCACTCACAACTGGAGAGGGGGAAAGGCAGAACGGTGCATCGAAGGCGTCGCCTCGTGACTCTACGCGTATTGCGTCGGAGTTTGGCAAGCATACAGGTAAAACCAAGGATGTCAAGAGTTAATCGAAACACTAATCTTAGGAGCTCCACCCTCCATGAGTGCACAAATTGAGCAACCAGGTGTGGTAGATGGAATACTGAACAATTGGTACGCCATGATGGGCGGAGACAAGGTAAAGAAATAGTTTGAACCGTCCACAACGTCAGAGAAGTTTGTCAGGGAGATAGCTATTCACCCACTACCCCCCATTCTAACCACCCATCTCATGCTTGGAATGTACAACGGAAGCACTGATCCGGAAGACTTCATGCAGCAGTTCGAACACGCTGTCAAAACCCAACACTAGGATAACGCAACATCTTGTCACATGTTTTCGGGTCAACTCCAAGCCGTTGCTCGCGAGTGGTTCGCCAAGTTACCAGCCTTAAGCATTTCGAGCTTTACAGACTTAAGACGAGGTTCATTCATCTTTCCAGAACTTCAAGCTTACTGAGCTAACCCATTAGGACGCGCACGGAATTAAAAAAAGACCGCGTGAGTCCTTGTCGAACTTTATCACCAGATTCACGGCTGAATGCCATAAGATACCTGATTTGCTCGATTCACAGCAAATCTCTGCATTTATCATGGGAACATGTCAAGTCCGACATCTATTATTGGTTAAATCCATGAGACGTAAGTTACCTAAGAGTTTCGTAGACGCTGTCAGAATAGTTAGAGATTGCATTAGGTCGGAAGAATTTGTCGTTATTTCGCTTGCGGAGCATAGGTCTGCCCACATAGAGGACAAGGATGATAAGGGTAACCAGAGGAACCATGTCGGTGGCCATTTCAAAGGCAATGGAAGGGGTAATCGCAGACACTCCAGTCACAGGTTTGATAACTACAGCGGTCACCTATGAAAGATGTAGTGACCCGAACTTTTCCATGATTATATTAAATGAAAACTATATTTGCATGATTAAATGTTTCCAACATGTTAAGCAATCAAACTTGTTATGACTTGAGTAATTGAAATAGGTTTCATGTAGACAATTGACCACCCAAGTTGACCGGTGATTCACGAACGTTAAAACTTGTAAAAACTATATGATGATATATATATGGATTTATATATATAGTTAACATGATATTATGATAAGTAAGTATCTCACTAGGTATATTAACAATGAGTTATATACATAAAAATGAGACTATTAAGTTAAGAAACTCGAAGCGATATATATAACGATTATCGTTATAACAACGTTTTACTAAATACATATGTATCATATTAAGATATTGTTACACTATATTTAACATGATAAAATGATAATTATATATATCATTAAGTATGTTAACAATGAACTACATATGTAAAACAAGACTACTATCTTAAGAATTTTGAAACGAGACATATATGTAACGATTATCGTTGTAACGACATTTTAATGTATATATATATATCATATTAAGATATATTCATACATCATAATATCATTATAATGTAATAATTTAACATCTCATTAGATATAATAAACATTGGGTTAACAACATTAAATGAGATCGTTAACTTAAAGGTTTCAAAACAACACTTACATGTAATGACTAACGATGACTTAACGACTCGGTTAAAATGTATATACATGTAGTATTTTAAGATGTATTCATACACTTTTGAAAGACTTCAAGACACATATCAAAATACTTCTACTTATCAAAAATGCTTACAATTACATTCTCGTTCATTTTCATCAACAATTCTACTCGTATGCACTCGTATTCGTACTCGTACAATACCCAGCTTCTAGATGTATTTACTATTGGTATATACATACTTAATCATTCACTCTTAGCAGCCATATTAGAGTCAACAACATGTGGGGATTTATTATTTAACTTCTTATAAAAAATATCTAACTAAATAACAAAAACTAAAAACTCCTTTATGGACTTTTAAAAAAAATGCCATATTATATACATTCATGCATGCATTTCAAGTCTAATTCACAAGGTCATTAGTTCCATTCTCTTTCTCTCTAAACACACTCAAGAACACTCAAATATCCAGCAAACTAAACTTCATCCTCATCAAAAACTACTTCAAGAATCAAGCTATAATCATCATAGGAAGAACACTTCAACAACACTTTCAAGGTTACTAGATTACTTCCAAGCTTTCAAATCCATTCCAAGTAATCATCTAAAATCAAGAAGCCTTTCTTATTTATAGTAGGTTATCTTTCTTATTTAAGGTAATACTCATATTCAAACTTTGATTCAATTTCTATAACTATAAACTATCTTAATTCGAGTAAAAATCTTACTTGAACTTGTTTTCGTGTCATGATTCTACTTCAAGAACTTTCAAGCCATCCAAGATCCTTTGAAGCTAGATCATTTCTTGTCACTTCCAGTAGCTTTACCTACTATAATTGAGGTAGTAATGATGTTCATAACATCATTCGATTCATATATATATAACTATCTTATTCGGAGATTTAAACTTGTAATCACTAGAACATAGTTTAGTTAATTCTAAACTTGTTCGCAAACAAAGTTAATCCTTCTAACTTAACTTTTAAAATCAACTAAACACATGTTCTATATCTATATGAAATGCTAACTTAATGATTTAAAACCTGGAAACACGAAGAACACCGTAAAACCGGACATACGCCGTCGTAGTAAAACCACGGGCTGTTTTGGGTTAGATAATTAAAAACTATGATAAACTTTGATTTAAAAGTTATTCTTCTGGGAAAATGATTTTTCTTATGAACATGAAACTAAATCCAAAAATCATGGTTAAACTCAAAGTGGAAGTATGTTTTTCAAAATGGTCATCAAGACGTCGTTCTTTCGACTGAAATGACTACCTCTACAAAAATGACTTTTAACCTGTATTTCTGACTATAAACCTATACTTTTTCTGTTTAGTTTCATAAATTTTAGTTCATTATGAAACCATAGAAACTTGATTCACTCAAAACGGGTTTAAAACGAAGAAGTTATGGGTAAAACAAAATTGGATAATTTTGCTTGTTGTAGCTACGTGAAATTTGTAACAAATCTATACCAACCATAACTTAACTAACTTATATTGTATTATACATGTATTCTAACATATATTATTGATAACGCCAAAATCATACATGTTTATTGCCGTTATTTCGATCCAAAGTTGTTCCATTTGTATGTAATTATTGTATTTATGTATTGTAATTCATGAATATTTGTAAAAGTCCATTGTGAATGAATAAGTGAAGACCAATAGCGAAAAAAAGTTAAAACGAAGATTGATCGCGCAAAACAGCCTGAAAATGCTGATACAGGTCCAAATGCGGCGCATCTACCTCAGATGCGGCGCATCCCTGCACCAAATAACTCCCGACAGTTTCAGATGCGGGGCATTAGGATTTCTGGACCAAAACACCATTAGATGCGGCGTATCTGAGAGGGATGCGGCGCAGGCAAGCCAGATGTAGCGCATCTATCCCAGATGCGGCGCATCTGGTCCCCTGCCGACAGTTCTGAGTGCAGAATTGAGCTGGAATCTACTGAACGTAAAGAGATGCGGCGCATCCCAAAGAGATGCGGTGCATCTGGTCACTTTCTGGCCAAAATACCTAACTTTTGAGCTTATTTAATGGAGCCTTTGGTTACATACTTCATACACCTTCACTATTATGTTTTCCCTCAGTTCTAGTACGATTTTCAAGGTTCAAGGAAGGCTACAAGTCAATCTGTGACTACCCGTAAATTTCCGGTAATATTTAAACAAAAATCTTTATATGATTTCATTTAACCTCGACTAATTCCGAAGATTCACGAACAATTATTTATAAATAATTACGCATTAATTTGATATATTAATATTATTATTATTAATATCCTTTTTAAACAAGATATCAATAATTAATATCTTTATTATCAGTATTGTTATTATGAATACAAAAAATATTGACAAATATTCTTGGAAAAATAGTAAATCAATTTGTTTATTTTAAAAAAAATATATAAAATAAATCCTTAAAATAAATGATTTTTTTAATAAAATAAATAAATAAATAAATTACTTTTTAATTAAAAATTATAATGGAAAACTATTTTTATTATTTTATTTTGTGCATTATCCCATGACCTAACATTTAATACTTTTGAATTTTAAAATCCCATTAAAAATTAAAATATTTCTTTTTCTTTTAATTATTTTATTCTTTTTACCTAATTTTTTCAAGTATAAATACCCCTCATTTCTCATTCAAACTCACACCAAAATTTCTCTCATTCTCTCTTTGAAGAATTACTACTAGTAAGTATTCTTTTCTTACTTTTTACTTTTTACTTTTTACTTTTTACTTCGGTTTATTATTTTTTTACCGAAACATGTAAATAATGTTATAAATTATATGCAATTAAAATTAAAATAAATAACATGTTATAATTAGTAATATATGTTACTAAAAATTATAAAAGTATTTTTATGAATTAATATATAGGAGTTATAATTAAAATCGAATTAATGAATATATATGTATATACGCACCTAACGTGAAGGTTATAATTAAAGATAGCGTACAAAGACTACAAACATCACCGCTACTTGTGGCCTAGGGTGATCCTTGTTACCATTATGGGACGCTTGTGGATCTCGAATGCCAAGACTTAGATTCTGGTCAAGAGATCCTGGGCCGCTCGGTAACAATAGATCATTCGAGTGACTTGCATGTTAGCAACGAAGTTTGGGCGAGATTGTACAACATCTTTGATAAGAATTATAACCCGAACATTCTTAAACTAGAAGCTCACTATAAGTGGAAGTTTTTCATAAATAGTAGGTTTCCAAAAATAGAAACTTTTGAGAAATAGGAACTTTTCTCGAAAACCGTCACTGTCAATATAGTTGCTATATTAATAAACATACTTTATGTCAAGTTAGACATTAACTAATCAAACGTTATACCTCAAGGTTGATATCCAGATAACTTACTTGCTTTACTTTCCTTCTTGCGTGGAATACTTCAACTGCTATTTAATGTGAGTTTCATATGCTCCCTTTTACTCTTTACAATTTTGGGCTGAGAATACATGCGCTACTTTTATAATTGTTTTTATGAAATGAATACAAATACTAAAACTGATTTTTCGTGAGTTTTCATATGCTCCCTTTTACTCTTTACATTTTTGGGCTGAGAATACATGCGCTACTTTTATAACTGTTTTTATGAAATGAATACAAATACTAAAACTGATTTTTCGTGAGTTATCATATGCTCCCTTTTACTCTTTACATTTTTGG